>NC_090931.1:42605571-42905571 GCF_040938575.1 Ambystoma mexicanum
TTTCTCTCTTGCTCTGTCTCTTCCTCCCTTTCTCCTCTCTCTCCCTCTCTCTCTCTGTCTTCCTCGCTCCCTCTCTTCTCTCTTTCTCTCTCCTCCCCTCTCTCCATCTCTCTCTTGCTTTATTTCTCTCTTGCTCTGTCTCTTCCTCCCTTTCTCCTCTCTCTCCCTCTCTCTCTCTGTCCTCCTCGCTCCCTCTCTTCTCTCTTTCTCTCTCCTCCCCTCTCTCCATCTCTCTCTTGCTTTATTTCTCTCTCTCTTCCTCCCTGTTGCTTGCCTTCTTTTTCCCTTCCTTTGCGCGCTTTTGCTCTCTGTGCTTGTATCCTCTTTTAGTTCTCGTCAAGGGCAGTCGGGGTCCAGTCCCCCCCTTTGCTGCAGAGAGAGCAGTAGACCCGGCAGGCTGTGAAGGATTAGCAGCCAGGACTCAGGGGCCTGGAACCAGTGTTGCCAACTCCTCAGTGAAGAAAGTAGCTATTGGCTCCCCTAGAAGTCGCCAGAAGTAGCTAGATGACGTCACTGCCCAATTTGCATAATTACCTCCTCTTTCCCCCTGCGATTTATGGCTTTTACTGTGGCCCCCTCCCCTTTTAACACCTCCCTTTTAAGTTATAAGTGGAAATATTAGCGAGATGTTCAGCTAATCCTGGGGGGAAAGATGAGCGAGATGTTGAGCTAATCCTGGGGGGAAAGATGAGCGAGATGTTCAGCTAATCCTGGGGGAACAGATGAGCGAGATGTTCAGCTAATCCTGAGGGAAAAATGAGCAAGATGTTGAGCTAATCCTGGGGGGAAAGATGAGCGAGATGTTGAGCTAATCCTGGGGGGAAAGATGAGCGAGATGTTCAGCTAATCCTGGGGGGAAAGATGAGTGAGATGTTCAGCTAATCCTGGGGGGAAAAATGAGCGAGATGTTGAGCTAATCCTGTGGGGAAAGATGAGCGAGATCTTCAGATAATCCTGGGGGAAAGAGGAGCGGGATGTTCAGCTAATCCTGGGGGGAAAGATGAGCGAGATGTTTAGCTAATCCTGGGGGGGAAAAATGAGCGAGATGTTGAGCTAATCCTGGAGGGAAAGATGAGTGAGATCTTCAGATAATCCTGGGGGAAAGAGGAGCGGGATGTTCAGCTAATCCTGGGGGGAAAGAGGAGCGAGATGTTCAGCTAATCTTGGGGGGAAAGATGAGCGAGATGTTCAGCTAATCCTGGGGGGAAAGATGAGCGAGATGTTCAGCTAATCCTGGGGGAAAAATGAGCGAGATGTTGAGCTAATCCTGGGGGGAAAGATGAGCGAGATGTTCAGCTAATCCTGGGGGAAAAATGAGCAAGATGTTGAGCTAATCCTGGGGGGAAAAATGAGCAAGATGTTCAGATAATCCTGGGGGGAAAGTTGAGCGAGATGTTCAGCTATTCCTAGGGGAACAGATGAGCGAGATGTTCAGCTAATCCTAGGGTGAAAGAGGAGCGAGATGTTCAGCTAATCCTGGGGGAAAAGTGAGTGAGATGTTCAGCTAATCCTGGGGGGAAAGATGAGCGAGATGTTCAGATAATCCTGGGGGAAAAATGAGCGAGATGTTCAGCTAATCCTGGGGGAAAAGTGAGTGAGATGTTCAGCTAATCCTGGGGGGAAAGATGAGCGAGATGTTCAGATAATCCTGGGGGAAAAATGAGCGAGATGTTCAGCTAATCCTGGGGGAAAGATGAGCGAGATGTTCAGCTAATCCTGGGGGAAAGATGAGCGAGATGCTCAGCTAATCCTGGTGGAAAAGATGAGCGAGATGTTCAGCTAATCCTGGGGAAAAGATGAGTGAGATGTTCAGCTAATCCTGGGGGGAAATATGATCGAGATGTTGAGTTAATCCTGGGGGGGAAAGATGAGCAAGATGTTCAGCTAATCCTGGGGGAAAGATGAGCGAGATGTTCAGCTAATCCTGAGGGAAAAATGAGCGAGATGTTCAGCTAATCCTGGGGAAAAATTAGCGAGATGTTTAGCTAATCGTGGGGAAAGATGAGCGAGATGTTCAGCTAATCCTGGGGGAAAGATGAGCGAGATGTTCAGCTAATCATGGAGGGAAAGATGAGCGAGATGTTCAGCTAATCCTGAGGGAAAAATGAGCAAGATGTTCAGCTAATCCTGGGGGAAAAGATGAGCGAGATGTTCAGCTAATCCTGGGGGGAAAAATGAGCGAGATGTTCAGCTAATCCTGGGGAAAAATGAGCGAGATGTTTAGCTAATCCTGGGGGGAAAGATGAGCAAGATGTTCAGATAATCCTGGGGGAAAACTGAGCGAGATGTTCAGCTAATCCTGGGGGGAAAGATGAGCGAGATGTTCAGCTAATCCTGGGGGAAAGATGAGTGAGATGTTCAGCTAATCCTAGGGGGAAAGATGAGCAAGATGTTCAGCTAATCCTGGGGGAAAACTGAGCGAGATGTTCAGCTAATCCTGAGGGAAAGATGAGCGAGATGTTCAGCTAATCCTCGGGGAAAAATGAGCGATATGTTCAGCTAATCCTGGGGGGAAAGATGAGCGAGATGCTCAGCTAATCCTGGGGGAAAGATGAGCGAGATGTTCAGCTAATCCTAGGGTGAAAGATGAGCGAGATGTTCAGCTAATCCTGGGGGGAAAGATGAGCGAGATGTTCAGCTAATCCTGAGGGAAAAATGAGCGAGATGTTCAGCTAATCCTGGGGGAAAATATGAGCGAGATGTTCAGCTAATCCTGGGGGGAAAAATGAGCGAGATGTTCAGCTAATCCTGGGGAAAAATGAGCGAGATGTTCAGCTAATCCTGGGGGAAAGATGAGTGAGATGTTCAGCTAATCCTAGGGGGAAAGATGAGCGAGATGTTCAGCTAATCCTGGGGAAAGATGAGCGAGATGTTCAGCTAATCCTGGGGGGAAAGATGAGCGAGATGTTCAGCTAATCCTGGGGGGAAAGATGAGCGAGATGTTCAGCTAATCCTGGGGGAAAGATGAGTGAGATGTTCAGCTAATCCTAGGGGGAAAGATGAGCGAGATGTTCAGCTAATCCTGGGGGAAAACTGAGCGAGATGTTCAGCTAATCCTGAGGGAAAGATGAGCGAGATGTTCAGCTAATCCTGGGGGGAAAGATGAGCGAGATGTTCAGCTAATCCTGGGAGATTATTTGAAACCAGGCCGAGCCTTTACTGCTCTCCTTGGAATCCTTGCTCAGGTGACGTAACATTCCACCTGCGGCCCAACTTTCTGAATTATCAGCACATTAGAAGTTCAGAATCTGTGTCCTGAATTAAAGTGCCTTATCTACAACACTAACTAAGGCTCACTAAACCCTGACTAGCTAGTCCAGCCAGCCACCGCGCCCAGCTTTCCCTTAGCAGACTAACCTGCATACTCAAAGCCAAACTAAGTGCTGGGGAAACTCTTAAGAAAGTCACATTTGATCAGTTCCTTTGAGTTACTCTCTCTGTGTGTCAATATCTCTTTCTTTAAATGTCACAGTTCTTTCAATGTCCTGGTTTTCAGAAGTTCGCGCTCCTGGTTCCGTGTCCTACACTGTAGCGCTCTGTAAGACATTCATTAACTGTATGCACGTATTTCGGTTTGAGAGCATTCCCCGGGACGGGCGACCACTGGTTAATCCCAGGGGGGTCCCTTGGAAGCGGAGAGTCTCTGCAGGAAAGTATGCTGTGCTATTGGAGCCTTGCTACTTTTGGGAGAGGACCCCACCCTCTAGAGGCTCATGAGTACGAGACACTACTCACACACAAGCTCTGGAAGTGGCCCAGAAATTAGGTAGTGTCAGAGGTCACTGAATTACTCTGCATGTGTAGGGTCTCCCTAGTGCATGCGAGGGGAGACAGTTCAGAGATTCAACATGGACTAAGTTCACCCCATCAGGAGAAACGAACGCCCTGACAGTTACTGTTATCAAAGAAGCAGGCGCGCCACCAATGTCACCACACCCTGTTACTCGGAGGGGGTGAACGAGCGCCCTTAAAGCACTCATTCTGACCTCCAGGGGGACATTACAGACGGAGGGGCTTCCCTGGGTAGAGGTTCTGATGAAAGGCAGTTTGGAGCATTGGGGAGGTTTTAAACCACAGGGAGCCTGAGTTTACCTCTCATTCTGACACACAAGCACCTCCATCTTGGATTGGGGATACAGCACTCTCTTAGAAACTGCAGTGAATACGTGAAATGGAAGACACTCAATCACAACACACACTTCTCTTGTCTTTGCACCAAGCAACAGTCTACGGAGAAACCGCATTATCTGGACAGATACACGATATCTATACGTGGCTGCCGTGGACCTGCTCCACCTCAGAATACTCGGCTGCCTACCTTGCCGTGCACCTGGGAACCAAACCACTGGTTACCTTCCTCGAGTACCTGGCAGTCGTGCAACAGAGTCTCTGCTTGGGGCCTACCACAGCATGAGTGATAGATTGCAGGTCCCATGGGAGTAGGGCACATCATGAGTGATAGATTGCAGGTCCCATGGGAGTAGGGCACAGCATGGGTGATAGATTGCAGCTCAGCATGAGTGATAGATTGCAGGTCCCATGGGAGTGGGGCACAGCATGAGTGATAGATTGCGGGTCTCATGGGAGTAGGGCACAGCATGAGTGATAGATTGCAGGTCCCATGGGAGTAGGACACAGCATGAGTGATAGATTGCAGGTCCCATGGGAGTAGGGCACAGCATGAGTGATAGATTGCAGGTCTCATGAGAGTAGGGCACATCATGAGTGATAGATTGCAGGTCCCATGGGAGTAAGGCACAGCAGTGATAGTTTGCAGGTCCCATGGGAGTAGGGCACAGCATGAGTGATAGATTGCAGCACAGCATGAGTGATAGATTGCAGGTCCCATGGGAGTAGGGCACAGCATGAGTGATAGATTGCAGGTCCCATGGGAGTAGGACACAGCATGAGTGATAGATTGCAGGTCCCATGGGAGTAGGGCACAGCATGAGTGATAGATTGCAGGTCTCATGAGAGTAGGGCACAGCATGAGTGATAGATTGCAGGTCCCATGGGAGTAGGGCACAGCAGTGATAGATTTTAGGTCCCATGGGAGTAGGGCACAGCATGAGTGATAGATTGCAGCACAGCATGAGTGATAGATTGCAGGTCCCATGGGAGTAGGGCACAGCATGAGTGATAGATTGCGGGTCCCATGGGAGTAGGGCACAGCATGAGTGATAGATTTCAGCACAGCATGAGTGATAGATTGCAGGTCCCATGGGAGTAGGACACAGCATGAGTGATAGATTGCAGGTCCCATGGGAGTAGGGCACAGCATGAGTGATAGATTGCAGGTCCCATGGGAGTAGGACACAGCATGAGTGATAGATTGCAGGTCCCATGGGAGTAGGGCACAGCATGAGGGATAGATTGCAGGTCTCATGAGAGTAGGGCACAGCATGAGTGATAGATTGCAGGTCCCATGGGAGTAGGGCACAGCAGTGATAGATTGCAGGTCCCATGGGAGTAGGGCACAGCATGAGTGATAGATTACGGGTCCCATGGGAGTGGGGCACAGCATGAGTGATAGATTGCAGGTCCCATGGGAATAGGGCACAGCATGAGTGATAGATTGCGGTTCCCATGGGAGTAGGGCACATCATGAGTGATAGATTGCAGGTCCCATGGGAGTAGGGCACAGCATGAGTGATAGATTGCAGGTCCCATGGGAGTAGGGCACAGCATGAGTGATAGATTGCAGGCCCCATGGGAGTAGGGCACAGCATGAGTGATAGATTGCAGGTCCCATGGGAGTAGGACACAGCATGAGTGATAGATTGCAGGTCCCATGGGAGTAGGGCACAGCATGAGTGATAGATTGCAGGTCTCATGAGAGTAGGGCACAGCATGAGTGATAGATTGCAGCACAGCATGAGTGATAGATTGCAGGTCCCATGGGAGTAGGGCACAGCATGAGTGATAGATTGCGGGTCCCATGGGAGTAGGGCACAGCATGAGTGATAGATTGCAGGTCCCATGGGAGTAGGGCACAGCATGAGTGATAGATTGCATGTCCCATGGGAGTAGGGCACAGCATGAGTGATAGATTGCGGGTCCAATGGGAGTAGGGCACAGCATGAGTGATAGATTGCAGCACAGCATGAGTGATAGATTGCAGGTCCCATGGGAGTGGGGCACAGCATGAGTGATAGATTGCAGGTTCCATGTGAGTAGGGCACAGCATGAGTGATAGATTGCAGCACAGCATGAGTGATAGATTGCAGGTCCCATGGGAGTGGGGCACCGCATGAGTGATAGATTGCAGGTCCCATGGGAGTAGGGCACAGCATGAGTGAAAGATTGCAGGTCCCATGGGAGTAGGGCACAGCATGAGTGATAGATTGCAGGTCCCATGGAAGTAGGGCACAGCATGAGTGATAAATTGCAGGTCCCATGGGAGTGGGGCACAGCATGAGTGATAGATTGCAGGTCCCATGGGAGTGGGGCACAGCATGAGTGATAGATTGCAGGTCCCATGGGAGTAGGGCACAGCAGTGAACGATTGCAGGTCCCATTGGAGTAGGGCACAGCATGAGTGATAGATTGTAGGTCCCATGGGAGTAGGGCATAGCATGAGTGATAGATTGCAGCTCCCATTGGAGTAGGGCACAGCATGAGTGATAGATTGTAGGTCCCATGGGAGTGGGGCACAGCATGAGTGATAGATTGCAGGTCCCATGGGAGTAGGGCATAGCATGAGTGATAGATTGTAGGTCCCATGGGAGTAGGGCATAGCATGAGTGATAGATTGCAGGTCACATGGGAGTGGGGCACAGCATGAGTGATAGATTGCAGGTCCCATGGGAGTAGGGCCAGCGATTCTACCCCTGGTCACTCCAATGTGCACCCTTAGTTTGATGAACAGAGCGTGGCCCACCTGCCCACTTTGGACCATTGCAGTTGGAATGTAAGGCCCACTCTCTCCTGGGAATCACACTCCTGATGCTCCGTCCTGATCATCTAGACCACGACCAGCACCGAGCACAGTCCTACCTTATGGTATATGGTATTTGTATAGCACCTTTCTGTCATTGTGATGGCTTCAAAGCACTTTTGGGTGTGTGACCCTTGGAGGATTGTAGTTCGAGCACATATGAAAATAAAGATAGCGGTCACATTGCAGGCAGCTATAGAATGTAACATGACTTGCATGTGTCCGATTGTTGGCCGTGATGGATAGTAAAGCGCCATTATAGTCGCCACCGTCTGCAGAGTGCGCAGGTGCAGCATGGATTGCCAGTGCATGTGTGACAGCTGGAGCAATGTTTTTTGGGGACTCGGACATTTCCTATGTTGTTCATGGCTAATAGTGGAGTGGGGGCCATAATAAGTGAATCTTTCAATCCCTGCGGCAACTGTCTACATTTGAGGACTCTGCAATACTTTACATACAACTCGCATGAAAACTAAATAGCAAGGAATCTCGTGCATGTTACATGCAGGTTTAGTAGACATGCATGTCAGTGAAACTTTCCAAGCCGGTTCGCTTGTCGGGCTGGGTCTTTGTAAGAGCCAAGCAGGAAACAAACGCAACTTCTGAGAGGACCCTGGTGACTTTGGATGCCTGGAAATGTTATTTTTACGTACAGCATTTGTGTAGGCTTGTTTTCGTGGCGTGAAGCACACTTGTTCCAGAGCATAAAATGCACACATGTTGTGGGAGTAACTATTCACAGTTCTGCCCAACCTCGTTCTAGGCCACGATGCAAAGACATATTTGCAGATCCTGGCATGGATTCTAGTAAAAAGGCAGCGCCAAAGTTTGGGCACATTCAAACTCAAGCAATGTCTGAGTGCACATGATGCCAAAGGACCTGCCACTGGAGGTACTGGGTGTAAGTTCTCCCCTCTCTTGTATTGGTTGAGGCCTTGTGGTTGAACAGTGCTTGCCAAGAGCTCCACACGGTGCAGCAGGGTGAGAGGGTACATTCTGATGTCTGTTTGAGGATGTCTTGCATGGAGGTGGGAGATGTCCCGGCACTCAGGATTTCAGGGGCACAGGCGTGACTTGTGGTGCATTCTTAATCTGTTGTTGTGTGATCTGTAGTAGCAGAGAAGGGGGTGGGGGGGGCCTGGGGAACAGCTGTGAAGTGACAGGGAGATTATCACAAGAGGGGGCGCTATGCCTCCAATGTGCCATGTATGGAAGAAAGAGTCAACACTGTGGGGACAGAGCACTGCTGTACAACTGAGCCGAGGGAAAGGGTGATGATGACGAGGTTCCCCGAAAGGGTTCCTCGTGAAGAGGGATCCATAGCAAGGCAACTACCACAAAGTGGTCCCCGAAAGCCACACAAGTTGCCAAAAGGGTGCAAGAAGTGTTTGGTAAAGATATGATCAGTGGTGGAAATGGAAAAAATGTGGCGGGGGATCCCACAACACACGGGCCGGGGTGGGTGAGGAGTTTTGGGGGGGGGGCGCTGCCTGAGGGGGCGTGGTCTAGAGGGGGCAGGGCTCGTAGTGGACATCCAGCAATGCTGGAATACGGTAAAAAGAAATGTAAAACTTATTTTTTTTAAACGCCCGCGACGGCAGCATTGCCTTTTACCGCTGGCTTTGGCACTGGTGTGTAATGCACACTGCTTGCTACATTTACAACTGAAAGGAATGGGTTGTACATGTAGCGAGCATTGTGCATTACACAACAGTGCAAAATCCACTGTAAAAGTCAAAGCTGCCGTCGCGTGTGCTTTTTTTTTTTAACGTTTCCAGCGCGGTTCATGGGCTTGGGCGGCTGACTCTGGCTGGATCCCGAGATCCGGCTCCATATCTGGTCCCGGATCTCAGATCCGCCCAGAGCCGGCCCAATGACCAGCACTGGATATGATATGATAGTTTATTTATATAGCGCCTATACACAATGTGTTTCAAAGTGCTTCAAGGCAAGGGAGGGAACAAGGGAAAATACAACCACATTCTTACAGGCCATGAACAGTAAGGATGTGAAATTAACTATCGTACTCGGCCTGGCGACATTTCAGATAGTGCAAGAGCTTAGAAATAGATAAGGAAGGGAGGGGGAGAGTGGGAAGGAAATGGAAACAGACAGGCGACTACCATACTAGGCCTGATGACATTTCTGGTAGAGCTGGAGAAAAACAAAAGGTGAGGGAGAGGGGTGCAGAAAGGGAGGGGAGGAACAAAACAAGCGTCTATCGTACTAGGCCTGACAACGTTTCAGATAGTGTTGGGGGGGGCAACAATAAGGGGAGGGGGGAGGAGACATAGTAGTTAATGGGACAACACCAATACATGGTTGCTATGACAACAGAGTTGGATTGTGGGATAATCTCTCGAGGCAGTAAACAGCGTAGAATATGCTTTTAAATCCTTGCATGTAAACTATGTAGACATACATAATATGGTTTTATAGTGAAACCGGCTAGACAACACCGAGGGCTGTATGGGCGAGAGGCTGAAACAGTGCAGTAGCATGGTAGGTGGGCATGGAAGTCGGGGAAAAGAGGCCCGAGTTCCAGCTCGCAGGGGCTCGGGCCAGGAGACAACAAGTTGCTTATATACATTCCATACAGGATGGGCCAGCACCATTCGGGATTTTAGAGTTTGTGTCTTTTCTACGACATTTCTGACAGCAAAAAGAAAGATGGAGTTACTTCAAGACAGATAGAGGGGGTAATTTCAAGACAGTGGATCCCAATTCTGAAAGCCTTTTTTACCTTGTTTGTAAGTTAGGCTCAAATATTATAGAGATGTTTCAAAGAACTTCCAATGATATTCAAAGGGAAACTGAACAACTAATCACAGGTTCGGCTAAACGTGAAATGAAGCCACATATGTTTTGATATGTTTTGATATGTTATAATGGCATTTCCATACTTGATGCATCCAGTTGCAAAAGCTATTAGGAGCTTGTGTTTCTTGACGGAAGTCATAGTAAGACCCTTGCTGGAACGCAAGAGTATCTTTTCCGTTTGTAAAAAGCCTGTGTGTGAGCTAAATTGTCTGTCAGTTTCAAATCTCATGTCACAACTTTATTTTGGAGAAGTAACATGAGAAGTATTTGTTTGCAAGTCTTAATAATCCGCCTACGTCATTATGTGTAGGCAGTATGGCAGTAGCACGTGACAGTCAATACCTGGGGTGGGGCGTGTGTGGGGCACACAGACTACCATTATCAGCTGGAATTGTTAGCCACTGGGTAACCGCAGCACTGCTAAAGCTTGAGTCCCTCGGTTGAATCCGGGCCTGTAAATCTAGCCAATGCCAAGGTTGCGAGAAAATGCCATGTATGTCTTAGGCTGTGACATCATTCCGTGCCCCTACCAATCAGAGGGCCCAGACTGCAGTACTGAACTCCTGGTGTGGGCCGATCCGAGCTCTCTCACCGGGTTGGTTCATCACCCAAGGACGTCTGCCATCTTCTCTCGCTCCTGCCCCCATTCATAGCCCTTCAAAAGCATTAGCCCCACCCCCAAATCTCATTCCTGTCTCTAACTTCCGCCCCCTTCCAGAAGCCTCACTCTTACACCCTCCCCACTCATCCCCCTAGAAATGTGTCTGCACCTATTAGTTGCTGGTTTCTCGCTGGTCATTGGACCGCCTCCACGCGTTCTTCCGAGGGCCACCTTTGGAAGCAGAGAAGGCACAACCCACCTCCCTTTCCTTGGCACTGATCTTTTCTCCGTTTTTCTGTTGTTGTTTTTATTTACTCATGAAGCAGCTGGCACACTCTGCCCACTATTCCACAACTAAAAGAAGCTGGGCAACATGCAGTGGTGCTGGCATATATAGCAACCCGACAAGCTGACTTTCCCCATTGTCAAGGACCTGGACACGTCGTTAAATGCTCCGACTGTCAAGGGGTGTTCAACCTGGTCTTTGGACCATTACTCCCCCCACTCCCCAGGAAACCCGTCCGTGTTGGTGTTATTTTTCATTTGTAGTCTTTCCTTGTTTTCAACACCATATGGTCACATTTGGTGGTACTTGTTGAGCTTAGCATTACATTAAATTAGATTATTCTAATCAATAATATTGTTTCCAAAGTTTAGGGACGCAAAGACTGAGTAGCTCTCTCATGACTGTTTGCACTAATAACACAATTACTTTTTGATTACTACCCAAAACTCCTCTTATCAAGAGAATATTAAGAGCAGTAATTTTTTTACTGTTGCTCCAGGAGTTCGAGTACTATTACTATCCTTCCAAAGGTATTAATGCTCTTTTAGAAGTAGTGTTACTTCTGCTACTGGTACTTCTGTTCCTATTACTGTAATACCTCCCACGGCTCTTGCCAATTCTAATACATCCACCAGTCCTCTGTCCTGGAGCACAAACACTGTTACTACTCATTGTGGTATTGGTACTGTTAGGAGTACCCGGCAGGACAGGTGCAGAGAGCTACTCCTTCTTCTCTTGTGACAGTCAGACCTCTTTGCGGGAACTGGGTGGTGCAAATCCTCCCCCCGCCACCCACCGCATCCAAGGAAGTCTTCATCAAATCCCAGAAGACGCCTGCACGCGGGAACCGGTGAAGGTTGCCAATGCACCCTTTCTGCAGGTATTAGAAGTGATATGGTGTCATTATTGAATTGATGGTCACATTTCTGTGGAGATAAGAACAATGATGCGAATTACCTTGTTGCGGAGGATCAGCTTAATTAGCTGCGTGCTGTGATCTAAGCACACATGCGTGCTTGGCCATGATTGGTCACAAGGGATGCGTGTTCAGATGTTCGGTGATAGCCCTTTCTCTGCGTGGGGGCACCGCAGCATTATCTTTCTAAAGCTCTTGCGCGCGCCTCCACTTTTTCGCAGTGATACGAGAAGGTGGGGGCTTTCATAATTCTGCCAGTTTTTCATCTCTGAGAACGAAACACCGGGGAGGTATTGTGGGTGCCCCTGACAGGTGCTCTTAGTTGGGTTGGGGTAGGTTCCGCTGAGATTGGTGGCTACTGGTTGGGCCCAGGTGGTTGGAAATAAGTATTGGTGGTGTCTGGTTTGTTGTATTCTGTTGCATCTGGTGACTGGTTTGGCGTGTTCTGTTGCATCTGGGGTCTGGTTTGGCGTGTTCTGTTGCATCTGGGGTCTGGTTTGGCGTATGCTGTTGCATATGGTGTCTGGTTTGGCGTGTTCTGTTGCATCTGGGGTCTGGTTTGGCGTGTTCTGTTGCATCTGGGGTCTGGTTTGGCGTGTTCTGTTGCATCTGGGGTCTGGTTTGGCGTGTTCTGTTGCATATGGGGTCTGGTTTGCTGTTGCATCTGGTATAGGGTAGGGCGTTTCCGTCCAGGGTGTGGTGTCTGGTTTGGTGTTGTTCAATGGAGGCTAATATACTTCCGAGATTGGTGGCGTCTGGTTGGAACCTTGTTGCCATTGGTGGAGCTGAGTTGATTGTGTGAGGGCTCGGGAGTGTCGGCGGTGTCTGATATCAGATTTGGTCCTGTCTCACGAGAGTGCTTGTGCAATGCTTGGTGTGGACGGCACGTGCTGCGCATCTCGGACCCATTCTTCACTTTGCACTTCCGGGTTAACATGCTTGCGTGATAGCCCACGCACACTGTCAATGGGCGATATAGTGAAACCAAAGCCATGATATATTTATTCATTTGAGCAAATAGTTATATTTAAAACAGTGTATCAATGATAATGAGCTCAGTCATTACAAAACATGAAGCATCTCCACACCACTTAACTACACCCTCGTGAACACCGGCTTCCTGCAGCTCCCTATTTCATGCATTAATGAATTATGATCCTACTCCAAGAGGAATTATAATGATAGTTTTAGAATATTTGTATGTATTTTAGCTTTGTCATTTGTAATTTGTTTATTATTTGTATCGCGCACCTAACCCGGAAGTAGCTGGGCGCTGGAGAACTTGACATGTTACAGACAAGGTATAGATACATAGTACAGTGTAATATTATATACATAATATACATGGAAGTGAACGAGGGTCGATCTGGGTTACATTGGTCTGGCCGTCAGGTGAGTACAAGTAGGCTGAGAGAGCAGTGGAAAAACTAAGCAATACTAGGCAAGCAGAGCGGTCATGATGAACGATAGTTTGGCCTAATTATTAGTGGTAGTGTTCTTTAACCAGAGTTTGACGCTGGATTTGAAGGCCTCGAATGATGGTTCTAGTCTAATGGTAGGGGGTGGGGAGTTCCAAATGTTGGCAGCTTGAACAGGGAAGCTGGCACCGCCTGCAGTTTTGAGGTTGAATCTGGGGATTGTCAGGAGATGAGTGTGGGATGATCTAGTAGGTCGGGTTGCTTGGTGTAGGGTGAATTTGTCAGAGAGGTATTTCTGTGCAATGTTGGAGACACATTTGTGGGTGATAGCCAGGGTGCTGAGTGAGATTCTGTCTCGAGCCAATTGGATTTTTGTCTGTGGCTAGAGATGTGGTTGGATCTGGGAATATTTAGAGCAGATCTGAAGGGGTTGTTTTGTAGAACTTGAAGTCTGTTGAGATTCAGTTCGGAGGTTCCTATGAAGAGCGTGTTGCAGTAGTCTAGTTTAGAGAGTGCTACGGCTCTTGCTAATATCATGCAGCTGGTGGGAGATAGGTAGGACTTGCAGTTGTTGATAAGCTTGTTAGTGCAAGCTGTTGAAGAGGCGATGGCTCTAACTTGTTTTTTTTATTGACAAGGTGGAATTGAGATAAACTCCTAGAGTTTTTAATTCTTTTGCCACTTTGATTGTATTTCCATCAATGATGAAGGAGGAGTACTGTGGGTCAAGTTTATTGAGACGGGCTTGGGTGCCTACAATCAGGAGCTCTGTTTTTTTGTCATTGAGGCAGAGGCTGTGTGTCACCATCCATGCCTGTATTTCCAAATAGATGGTGTTAATTAGTTTGGTATCATTGGCATAGTGTCTTTGTGTATTGTATCTCTTAATATGTTTTAAAAAAAATGTTAAACTTGGGTTCTTGTGACGTCCCCATTCGTCTACCATTAAGGCCTTTTTGGTTTCTTCAGGGACTGTACTTAGAAGATCTTCATTCTGTTTCATTTGTTGATATGGCTTTCTCAATGGGTACCTTACTTTCCATGCTTTCCTTGGTGCTGGTACTTCAATAGGCATTGTTCTTCTGATGGGTACTGGATAGAGCCCTACTGGGGCTCACTGCTGGTTTATTTGCTCATCATACGTCACATATTTTGGCGTGCGCATTCCTGGTACTTCAAAATGGACGGTTGCAGTGCGGCCGCATTTGGGACCTCCTCTACACGAGAAAGACCCTGCACATCTGTTTAGGTCCTTTCACGTCAATGAGATCATTCACCTCACTGTCTTTTTCCAGAACACAGTAATGCCCAGTCCACTTGTCCAGAAGGGAACTGGGTTTGACAGGCTCCGTAATCCACACCCACTGGCCTGGAAAATAGACTGTTACTGTGACTTTCTGGTCGTGCCAGTGCTTCATCAGTTCCTGACTGGCCTTTGGGTTTTTCATCGACTGATCCATGTACTTTGCAATTCTAGACAGAAGGACAAGTACACAGTCCACCACATCTTGTGTATGGGACGAGGGGTTGCCTTCCCATCCCTCTTTCACTAGACTGATGGGACCTCCTACAGTGTGTCCAAACAGAAGCTCAAATGGCCTAAACCCTACTCAGCTCTGTGGCACTTCCCTGTAGGAGATCAGAAGGCATGGCAGGAGAATATCCCTTGTTCTACCCAGGTGCTCTTCCAAGCTAACTATCATGCCTTTCAGGGTCTTGTTGAACTGCTCAAAAAGGCCATTGGTTTATGGATGAAAAGAGGTGGAGAACCAGTGTGTGACTCCAGACTCTTCCCACGTAGCCTTCATATACGCTGATGTGAAGTTTGATCCCCTGTCTGAAATTACATCTTTGGGAAACCAACATGGGGGACTATCCCAATCAGAGTCTTCGCAACCACTGGGGCTTTGATGTTCCTCAGAGGGACAGTCTCAGGGTATCTTGTGGCGTGGTCCACCACCACCAAGATGTATCGGCTCCCTGAGCTGGTTTGATGATCCAAAGGACCCAAAATATCCCTGCCTATCCTCTCGAAAGGCCGCCCAGCCACGGGTAGTGGATTTAAGAGGGCCTTTTTTTTTCAACCCCTGACTTGCCAGAAGCTTGACAAGTCGAGCAGGACTAGACACATTCCTTAACTTTTATGCCAAACTGTGGCCAGTAAAAGTGTGCATACCACTGGTCCGATGTCTTAATCACTCCCAAGTGACCTGCTAAAGGAATTTGGTGAGCTAAATCCAAAAGGAACTTTATGTGACATTGGAGAACCACCAATCTTCTGGTGCCTTCAACCTCAGAGCCTTTTGGCTCACTGTACAGGAGTACATCCTCCCAGTTCACTTTGAACAGTCCAAGGGCCTCACCATTAGCCTGCTCCTCCACCGGCTTCCGCAGACCCACCAGAGTGGGACACTCTTTCTTGTATTTAGAGAAGTCAGTCTGATCTGGGCCCCCAGCAGATGCAAACTTATCCAGATTGGGCAGGCCCTTCAGATCTGCCCCCACCTGGTCCTCCACCCCAGGTTCCTGCAATGCCCCAGGAAACTCTGAAGTCACTGAGTCCCCTGATACCAAAGTAGGGTCCTCTGTGGCTACTGGCACCTCTCCCACAGGAGTAGGCGACTCTGCAGTCTGTGGAACTGGAACAGGGGCTACTGGCCATGCCGGTCCTCCCAACACACCCTGGGGAAGCTCTGCATGCCCTAAGGCTCTGACAGCGTTCAATCGGGAGACCTCTTTGCCCCTCGATCAGGTAGCCGCTGCGACTATCTCAGGATAAGGAAGATCATTACCTAACAGACATGGGACAGGGATGGAGTCTTTCACCACTACAAGGCACTGGGTCGTTTCACCTCACCAGCTGAACTCTACTATTGTCAAGGGACACTTACTCTTTCCGTCAAAACCACTGACGCTACAATCAGGCCCATCAATATAATGGTGTGGGTGTACCCATTAATGAGGGACAGCAGTGAGGCTAGCCGCGGTGTCTGTGCTGGCTGCGTACCAGTTCTGGAGAGGCTGGATGGTCCTCTGTATTTGGAATCTCCCTCTGTTCCCTGGGAGATGTTTAGGGAAGGGATCTTGCTTCCCTCTCTGGAAATCCTGGCCTTCCTTCACTGTGGGAAGATGTAAGCCAGACTGTATCTTCAGGCAGCGTCCAATGATGAGTTCTTCTTGCTACTCCCTGTGAAGTCTTGAGAAGATCTGCCAAAGGAGGGGCTCAGCCCTTTTTTTAAAGCCAAATGGGCGAATGTGATTGGTGTAAGCAAAATTCAGCCTTACTAAACCAATCCTGGGGTCTCCACCAACAATCTCCTGTATGCATGATGTCATAACAAGGCTGTTTTGCAGCAGGAAAAGCAAAGGGGTTGAAACATGTACTAATAACTCCCACCCATCCTCCTGTCTGTTGTGAATCAAAGGGACTCTGATTAATGGAGCTGTCTGTGGTGCCTGATTAAAGTGGAAGGTCTCCCTTGAAACTGCTGCAAGACCAGACTCCCTGGCTCCTGCAAACCACATCCTGCTACCTTATGACTGGGGTCCCCCTGCGGGGAGTACTACTGTAAACACGGAGTCCCAGACATGACAGCTTGCTGCACATGGATACTGTGGGCGGGAGCAGGCTTCAGGTTGACACGGTTCCATATGAAATGTTGTTGGGGTTTTCTGTCTTCTTTGTTACCCTCAGCAGCCAGGCCCCATGTGGGCCTGTTTGAAGTACACTCTATTGGTATGCTGATTAGTAGGCTGACCAACAAACAGTAGCCGAAGCATATGAAGTCATAAAACAATGGATGTCAACTAATTGGCTCTGTTTGAATGCTGCGAAAACGGAGCTGATGCTCTTTGGTTCCCAGCATGCCCAACTCAAACTAAGCCCAGACTATAATTGTTTTATGATAGAAGGTGCTAAAATCAAAACCGTAAGAAAAGTAAAGAAAGTTAAGACTCTGGTTACCTATATGGAGGAAAGTTTGGATAGTGAGGCACATGTTACTGCCATCACTACCAACACAAACTACCACCTAAAAGTTTTGAGACAAGTAGCCCCATTGATTTCGGTAGAAAATCGCATAAAACCTGTGAGAGCAGTAATACTACCCCGCATAGACTATTGCAATGCACTGTTGGGGGAGCTAATAAAGATGACCTCCAACAGTTGCAGAAGATACAAAATGCAGCTGTTAGAATCGTTTTCCAGATGAAAAGCTCGGAACCCACCAGTACGGCCAGAAGAAAACTTCACTGGCTTCCAGTGGCAGCTCGTATCCAATTTAAAATACTTACCACGTGTCATAAGTGTGTTTTTGGAAACGCTCCGGCTTATTTAAAGGAAAAGATAAATGTCTATGAACCAACAAGAAGCTTATGTTCCTCGGTTGGGTCTCTGTTAGCTTTGCCCTGGATAAAAAGGTCTTGTGGTTTAGGTAGGGCCTTTTGTGTCCGAGGCGCGCAAGCCTGGAATTCTCTTCCGACACAGATGCGCCTGACAGAAAACCACCTTGTTTTTTGTAAACAGTTGAAGACTATATTGTTTGAATAGAATAACTCCAGCTCTGTCTGCAACTACTTCTGTCTGTCGGCGCCTGGATGCCTGCGGGCTTTGGCGCCTTATAAGTGTAATTAACATAACATAACATAACATAACATTAGGTTAATCGCTGCCACCAGATGCAGGGCCCAAAAAAAGAGTAGGGCGGTTCCATGGAGCCTTTGTTAGTTAATTAGGCTGGCCATGGCAGGAGGAAGGTTTTGCTCTCCCCCTTCTGAGATGCCTTGTTGCACACTTCACTGTCATTTCCCAATTAATTATGACAGGAGGGACGGCACCCGTATGCTGTGTCCACCCAGACTACACAGTTCTATGTGTATGTCGTGTGGTGAGCAAAGGGAAATGTGTACAGATTAGCCCCACACATTTTCTGGAAGTTGATCGACCATCATTCATTTTCATTTGAAATTTCAAAAAGCCCAGGTGAGCACTCACCCGCCGTGCAGATGGTCAAATTCCTCACACTGGGGCAGGAGTGGTGATGAATGTTGGGGAACATCTGGTAGAGAATGGCAGGAGCACACAAACTAAACATATCTCAAGGTTCCCCAAGAAAGGGAACCACCCGAGAAATCATAGAACTGGGAGAAACTGGGCAGCAACAAATATTAAGAGGTACCCTTTGGGGTAAAGGGAGAGAGACTAAAGGCACACTATGCATTATGTCCGTAGCAGAATAGCAGCGCGTCCAGCTATCCAGGACAGATCCCATTGCAAGGTACCTCAATGGAATCATGTTTTTTGGCGACCCCCGAACTCTCCCTTTCTACCCCTAAAGAAAATTAAACAATCAAAAACATTATTTTAATTGAAGCTCCTTGCCCGTGGCCAGCACCATGTGGCTCTTTGCTTCTGGAGTGACTGGCTTTCTTTTTCAGGCCTCTTTAGCAGTGACCGTATATAAGAAAGAAGGGGAGTAACAAATCATTTGTCTTTCTGGAATTCTATACAAATAATTTCTAGACTCATTGAAGGTATATTTCAGGCACGCTTGAGGGGATGAGTCACTGATGTAGTCCATTCTCAAACACCTCAAATTCACAGTGCAGACAAAAACTTCCAGAAAGCCTTTAGAGTAGAATAAGCACAAGTTTCGGACTATGTATTTTGCTTTTTGCAAGTGACAATTTTAGCATGTTTTTTTTCTGCCGCTGTCTCTGTTCCGATCCATCTCGGTGTCCTCAGTAACTTGATAAAATCCTTTTGCCTAAAAGCTTGTTTACAGTGTGGAAATGTTTGCCCATAGCACATAAAGTGGCCCTTGATTTCATTGTGCCACAATAAATGCTTGTTTCATTTCGATGTGCCATAATTAATGCTTTGTTGTAATGTGTCTATCTTTCCTACCTCCATGGCATGCTGTTTAGGATGTTTGCATGTATGAGGTAATGCGTGCACAGAGTATGGGTTGCCGTGTGAGTGCGCTGCTTTCCCTGTGCTACTCTAAATTCTTTAATACACAGTTATGAACCCTCCCAATGTTATGTATTTGCCAACCTCTGACTCCTGAAATGTAGATCCAAAAGGCTTGACATGTGACCAACTCCGCACCAGACCTGCAGATGAACTGGCCTGCTGTTAAATCAGTTACCAGTTTAATGGTATCCACTGCAGAGTGTAATTTGCTTTCTGACTTTAAGAACATTCAGACAAGTAATTGCTCATTTTACCATAGCCGTAAGATAGCTCTAGCCGGTAAGATAGCTGAGTGGGTTGAGCGCTCGCTGCTGCGATGTGTGTGTGATTTTCAGGTTGTAGCTTTGAATCTCGGCAAAGCCAACTCAGCCTTTCATCTCTCTGAGGTTGATAAAAGTGTACAAACACAGGTTGGGTGATATTGTATGTATATTTGTTCTTCATGAAGCGCTTAAGCGTAAGTGCTATATAATAACACATCATTATGGTTTGGCCTTGGACGTCTGCTTGCAGTCACAGTGATTTGGTGATATGGGCCTACACACACTGATTTTAACGATACATATGGTGATCCATTCTTGAATGCAATGCCTAACACTTTACAGTAATACCGTTACCATATTTTTCATAGTGTACTTAGGAACAATGCTATGTAATGCCGCTTTCAGTTTTGTCAAGGGGTGAAAGGTCGTGTTCCATTGCTTCCCGTCATGTCACTTTTGGGAGGGGGGGCTCAAATGACATCACTTCCTGTGATGTCATCAGAGATCAAGGTTTGTGTGATGTCACTTCCGCTACCCCTGGCATTTAGGTGAAATGACGTCCCTGGTGCCCCCAATCAAATATGAAAAACAAATAAGGCTTCCCGATCCTTTCACTTTTACTAAACTATGCTAAAAAAGTAAAGAAAATAAGCCATTTCCATTGTGTATTTGCAATGCCATTGTCGATGTGTTTGTTGTGATCTGTTGTGTGACTTGTTCCCTTACATTTACTTTTGCAAAGTTACCTTTTTGGATCGCCCCCTACACTTTAACCTCAAAATCTAAATACAAAAGAAACAAAAATTGTATCCCATTTTTATTCCTACTTTTCTAGGGATTTCAGACCATCCCCCAATTACATGTAAACCCAATAATCTGTCCTGTGCTTTAGTCGCCGTCTGTCTGTGTTCCTGACTCCTGAGAACAGGTTCTATTGTATTTGTGAGTTCCATGTAAATTTTCCCTAACTTTTTGTTTTTGACATGTTGTGCTGTAATCCTCACAGGAAGGAAGTGGAAACTGTTGATGGGGTGGTTGTTGTGCTTGGAGGGATATGTGGATGAGGGTGACTGGTTTTGGGGCAAGTTGTGCTGACTGTTGTTCACAGCCCCCACTCTGGGATTCCTTCCGGATAGTTCTGGAAGAGAAGTCAGGGCAGGGCTTAATAAGGGGGCTTCGTACTCACAGATCCAGAGGAAGAGTTAGAGGAGGAGGGCCTGTTGCTGGGGGCCAGGCTAGCGCAGTGAGTCCTTGTCCCGGTGGTGAGGCAAGAAGCTGGCTAGGTGTGTGACAAATCAACTTCCGAGGCAGCAGTGGTCCAGGGATGAATATCAATTTCTAAACCATCAATCAGCTTCACAAACCATCAATCAGCTTCACAACTCTAATAGACCAGAAGGGATCCGAATAGATTGGAATGCAAGTGAATTATAACACCTCTTTGTCCAATTTTGGTAATGTGGACGGAACGGCAGGCTTATCTCCGCAAGGTCGTGGATCGTTGGTTAGGTGCAACACAAAGAAAATACAATTATTACCCAATGATAAAAGGGACTGTCCAGTCAAGGTTGTTTAAAAATAGCTACTTTATTATTACTACAACAGACAGTTCTAGCAACACTACGAAATACAACCCACCCTGTAAAGGAATACAGAGGACAGGCAGTTTCACAAAGTAAAGGGATGCACTCTGGATACCGACAGGAGGGTAGTTGGTAAAGTAATCAGTCTCACTGTTCAATGTTATTGGTTTATACACCAAATGGGTAAATGGTTGTAACTGTCTCTAAGGGCCTTCAGAGAAGGACCAGGGCAGGGGGGTGACAATGTACCTGGTGCAGAAGACGGTCTTGGTGCTCAACAGCATCATCGAGGTGGTTCCAGGGTGCTTTGCAGCCCATGAGACAGAGTTAGGGACGGGAGACAGCTGCGGGTACCAGGCGGCAGGCAGTTCGGCAAGCGAGGCTGGGTGGACGTCTGCAGACTCTCTGCTGTGGCAGCTCGGGCCAAAGAATCGTTGTCTCTGTGCTGTTTGGCGGATCTGGAATGCTGATCGAGGTGTCCCGGAGCACTCTGGGGACTGCAGCGTGACAACAGTCAGTGGCGCAACCAGATATGGTTCGAGGACTTGACTGTCTCACAGATGCTGGATGAAGCTTGTGTGGCACTCCTCTTAGCTTCTTCGCAGGGCTCATGTACTTTCAAGGCGGAGGCCCAACGTTCAGGAGGGTGTTAGCAGGCACCAGCCTTGTCCTCTGTCCAGAGACTCTCCAGCACTTCCCACCCAGGAAGCTTTCTGTCACAACCTAGCAAGGCACGCTGTGTACTGGCTGGATACCGGTTCTGGAGCTGCTGGACAGGTCCTCTGAGTCCAGTATCTCCCTCTGTTCCCTGGGAGATTTTTAGGGGAGGGATCTTGCTTTCTTCTTGGAACTCCTGGCTTTCTTTCACTGGTGAAAGATGGAAGGTAGACTGTACCTTTAGTTTTGGTCCTATTGAGTTCTTCTTCTTACTCCTTGTGAAGTCTTCAGATGATCTGATAAGTGAGGGGCTCAGCCCTCTTTTAAAGCCAAAGGGTGCCCAGGGATTGGTGTAGGCCAAGCCTAACTTAAGTGAGCCAATCCTGGGTCTCCACCAACAATCTTCAGTGATGCTTCAGGTCAGAACCAGGGCGCTTGGCAATAGACAGGGGAAGGATGACAACATATACTTCTAAGTCCCACCCATCTTCCTGTCTGCTGTACATCAAAGTGTCTCCCTAACTAAAAAAGCCCAGGTGAGCACACTCTTCTCGTGCGGATGATCAAATTCCTCACAAGGTGTCTGGGAAGGTCACAGCTATTGTTAGCATGCAGGAGGAGTTTGTTGAACCGGCAGACCCTCTGCAGCACTCCCTGGTGATGGAGTGGCGTTGGAGAGTTGTTGGTTTGTCTCAAATGGATTTGTTTATTCTACTAAACACTCCAAGTTGTTTGAGTGTGAGTTTTTGCTCCCATCCACCCAAAAACCATGCAAGCCTCTTAGTGGTTTGGTGTTCTCCTCTGCCTGAAAATCAGGTGTCCCTCTGTGATGTTCCTGTTCTCAACCGAAAATGATTGCCTCTCACTGGTCTGTTGCTCTCCTCCACCAAAAAAAACACATGTCACCTGTCACTGCTTTACTTTCCTCTACCATCGGCACATTGCAATATTCTCTCACTTTTTTATTGTTGTCTTTTGCCTAAAAATAATGTGAGAAAGTGACTTTTTCTTCCGCACCTAAACAACGCATGGGCTTCTAAATGGTCTGTTCTTTGCCTCCACCTAATACGGGCAGTTGCTGAGCTCTGATTGGTTGCTTCCTGGAGCTCTAACCTATTGTTCCCGCCTCTGCAAACGCTTTCCCACTGGTGACACACAGTCCCAACAGAGTTCACCCAGGAACTGAACTAAGATAGGACAGGACATATATACCTCACTCACCACCACTGGAGAAGGTGAGGTAAATGAGGTTAAGCTGAGAATTGTTGAAAAGCTCGAGCAACACTAATGGTTGCATTGTTGTTTGAAAGTATAAAGAAGCAGCGACAACACTCAGGAACCCTGAGAAGAACCTATGGGAGAGACCAGTGGAATCCATCTCCAGGCCCTCAAAGTTACACACATTCTGCCCCCGATGAATGTCCGGCATCGTTCCGCCAGAGAGGGCAGAAACGTATATAAGTTGGCCGAAGAGAATCACAGTGTGAGATTTGGGCGTAAATGTCCAACACTATGAGCAGTTGGGTCATAGGGCTTGATTGTCAATGTACCACCCACACACACAGTGTATCATCATTGTACTCATTGGAGTATTACCTTTTGTACCATCAGATGTCGTAGACCGATGATGTTTTTAAATAATTGTTTCTATTTAATATAAGGTGGCTACACAACTGTATTGACATAGTGTATAATACAATGGACACATCTGTGTGTATGTAATTTCATCCGATACTTTGATATTGACCTTTATTTGTTTCAAGGCTTCTCGGGGGGTGTCATGAGGACTAGATGGGGTATACTGTTGTATCTGTGTCTGCGACCTTCCTTTGGTTAATTTTATGACACGCAGTTCGAAACACCTCTCTCTAAATGCTTAAATGCGAGCTACACCTCATTTCTTTGCATCTTGGGATACACTTGAGAAGAGCAAACTCGATGAATGCCTCTAAATTCGAGCGATTTGGCGTTTACACACACGGTGTTGCCCGTGCACATGGCGCCCCCCACAGTGTCAGCAGCCAGCACTGCACACCAATGCCTGGGGCCCAGCAAGGTCTCCACCCCCACCGATTCCCTAGTGCACTCTGTGTTTATCTCCACAATGCCTTCCGACAGCCCCCAAAGGGCTGTCCTAAACATGACAAGGGAGTTGCCCCCCTCCCCCACCCCCTCCTGTCATGCAGGGAAAATGCAAAGCAGCATAACAATGGCCGCGTTTTGCAGGCAGTATTTTCCGAGTCACACATTTCAGTGCATGCAATGGGGGGAGCGCAGGCATCATTAAGGCTTCAGCTTTGCCCTCTGTGTGGATTGAAACCTTTTACTTTTGAATTAACTTGTCAAATGAGATATTTACAGCACCACTAAAACAGGGGAACAAAGAGCCGGGCTAGTTCCCACACAACAATTAGACGGAAATTAATTACAACGTGTTTGCATTAGCAGATGAAAGTTCCAAGACTGGATGGGCTTGGAGCAAATTAGAGCACTTTGACAAAGGGAAGAGGAGAGAAGGAGGGGTGGGGAAGGCAGAGCGTGGTTTATTTTTAGAGGCACGTGCACATGCCAAAATACACATAAGAGTGTGTGCGCATGCAAACACCCCACTGATATAAACATCTGCAGATGTCCACCACACAAACATAAACACACACACGTATACACAGACCTACACGTACAGATACCCACCACCCACACACACTGCATATGTCTTCCACACACACTACATATGTCTTCCACCCACACACGCACACACACACAGTGCATATGTCTTCCACACACACTGCATATGTCTTCCACACACACTACATATGCCTTCCACCCCCACACACACGCACACATCTGTAGATGTCCACCACACACAAACACATAAACAGTGCATATGTCCAACATCCACACAGATACACATGCACGCACACACACGTGAACACACACAGACTTCATATGCAAAACACATATCTGCACATGTGAACACACGGTCACATCTCCATATGCCCATCACGTGCGTACACACACAGAACAGCAGATGTCCATCATACACACGAACACACCTGTACATGTCAAACACACAGACTACATATGCACAAGGTGTGCGCACACACACTCAAACTACACATGTCCAGAACACACGCACGCACGCACGCTTATAGATTTGGAATCTCCTGCGTATGTTCGCCACATGCTCACACACACGGACAGCCAGGCACCCACACAGAGAAACACAACCCTGACTGTGTCTGTATTGTGATTTATTGTATTCATGTTGTGTTTTGCTTTGCACCGCATGCTGCAGAGCACTGTGTGTGACTGGGCTGTGTGGGCACGGGTCGGGAAGAGGGAGAATACTTCATAATTTCAAATGAGCAGGATTGGTTAGTCACTGAGGATCTGATTACTTTTAAACTCTACCGAAGGCTGAACAAGCAGTTCTCTGGGCATGCAAACATTATACTCTCAGAATGTGTTGCCTTCTTACCATATATCCAGAGACACCGAGGGCACAGCCATTGGGTGTGCACTGGAGTGTCACACTGAGTCATGATACAGCTGTTACAATGACACTTATCACACATGTGAACTGATACATGAATGCATTGTAGTCGTATTGTATTGTTTTATTTTCACTAAAGCTCTCAAACGCAGACAGCACAATTGGGGAAAAAGGATGTAGTATTTCTTCTACGTCAACATAGAAGAAAGACGATTGTCTGACGTGTTCAATGTAGACTTTGCTCAAGGAAGTCTTCCAAAAATGTCTTTCAAGTGAGAAGTGAGGGTTTGATAACATGCGCACGGGAGCCCGTTGTGTGCTGCCCTCATCAGCAGGGATTGAAATGTGTGTTCAACAATGTTGCATGCATGATCCGGCCTAGCACCCCGAGTTACTTTAACAATGGGGCGCTTGTGTTTCATATTGTGTGTGTTCGCCCATGCCTGCTGCCTGTCTGTCTATCGATCGCTGCTTTCAAATTTAAGTTTCTGATTTTATTTTACAGTGATTTAACAGATTGCACTTCCATCTTTTGAGACGGGACTTTTTTTTATTAAATCCGGGATTTACCCGTTTTAACTTCTACTCAAGAATTCCACAAACTTCCCAGCTCAGGCATGCTGGGCGTGGCCATTTCAGAGGACTGCTTGTATGTTACATGCGGATCTCATACATGCCTTGGGGAGTGTAAACATGCACTCGACCAAGAACATTGTCTCTAGAATAGTAGGACAATTCGGTCGAGAATGAGCACTTTATAGAAACACGTGTAAACTAGTTCAGTGGGTTGAGTGCTGCAATGAAGAGGTCTTTTTAGGCAGCAGATCGCAGATTGAAAACCTGGTGCAGACACCCAGGCTTTCACTACAGAGCACTATGCTAAGAACAACACGTTAGTGCCCAAACATGATTAATGCACTTCGCTTTTGCACTATTTTCTTCTGCCAATATTACTGGTGTTTTAAAGGAAAAACGCTGATGGAGGGTCAGCGCTCTAAAATATTTATTGTGTGTTTTAAATGTCTCTGAAAACGCTCTGGGCAGCTCTGGTGTTACTCAGGGTGACTGTTGAGATTTCCTGAATAAATCTGGTTACTGTAAAAGGGGTGTCACATATTAGATCAGACCAGAAGGAAATAAGATCTGTGACACTAAGTTAGGGGCCAGCGAGAAAGGGGGGTGCACAGACTGTAGCTACATGCGACTATGTGTTCTTTTAGTCACCGGTGCACATGTTTTGGCCATTTCACCAACCATCCCCGGCGCCCGCCCCGCACCCTACTCCTGCTCTCCCCCACCCCAGGTTGGAAGATAAGGAGAGAGAGAAACAAGGCGAAATATACATTCATTTGTCCAGGATCACACCATTTGTTTAAGGGATTAGCGCAGATATTGCATGGTTCCAGAGCCAATAGTTAAGCCTCTACACAACCACGCTCGTATGCCATCATGGAAGTGAACCTGTGGGGAGCTGGCAGGGTGGCTACCAGCTAGTACGTTCACAGACCTCGAGCTTAGAGGAGGGTGGGGAGAAGATCCGTTTAGACTGTGAGTGGATCTGATATCTGCGATCAGACATAAATAATGACTACAAAGGAAAGAGATTTAAGGCGCCCCTCCGGGGACCTTGTGCACACCCTGTTACACCGAGAAGCGGCCCCAGAGGTCTGCTGAGCCCTGACCCTGATCCCCCTATATCCCTCTCCAATGGTAGGTCCCAGAAGGAACAGTGACATCAGCTCTTTGCAAGGACTGTCTGTCAGTAAGTGGGTGTGGGTGCCTGTGTGGGCATTTCAGAGGTGTGTGGCAGAGCAGCAGTGTGCAGTAAGCGTGCATTTACTCTGAGATATTCTAACCGAGAGCTGGTCAGAAGCATGGGAATAAATGCACTCTGCCTGACCCAACTACTGTCATGCATGTCGGAAAACACATTTCATGTTGCGTGTTTCTCCCTTGCCACTTTCCTTGTCTCCACACTGGAGTGTTTGTGCACCACGTAAAACGCTAAGGACAGGTGTGGGGTATTGTCTTTCTGGCAGAACACCGCAACACGGTGCCATTCCCTCGCACACAGTCCAGGCTCTCATGACTTGGGGGCCTTGAAGTCTTGGCTTCACCCGAGTAGTCATGACACCATCCGGGCCGTGTGACCCCCGTGCACGTGATGTGCACACACACACACACACACACGCACATTACTCTCCTGCATCTATACGGAACGCAAGACACGCACATCACCGAAGCTGCCCCCACACTGCACGCCAATGCCTCCTACCACCAGACTTCAACACCTCAACAACCAACACAGCGAGGTACCACCCATTCCTGACCAATGCCTCCAAGCTCGGTGGGCACATGGGGGTAATGCCTCTAAGCCCCTCACACATGCCACCTCTATCTAGACGTAGCAACACTAGCCTGCATCTACCCTCTCCACCCGCTTCTAACCTAACCCCCCGCTCTTTCTCAGATCCTCCAGAAAGTTCAGATCACCCTCTGGGTCCACTCCTGGCCGCACTGCACGTCCCGTATAATATTCCTCAATCCTGGCCGGCCAGTGTGGTAGTAACCTGGGGTGGGGCGAGGCAACTTCTCGCACCACAATCTCCAGAGTGGAGAGAATCGGGGCATGTGTTTTTTTCCCCAGCTGCTTACTCAGCAAGTGCAGTCAGAAGGGACGTCTGGGTGGGAGAAAGTGTCCCACAGCCCCCCCCCCCTCCACCTCCCTCCCATCAAGCCTTCTGGATGGCAGACCCGATATGTTCAGCTGCTGCAGGTTTAGAGCAACACATGTTGGGGTGCCCTTCCCCTCAAAGTCTCATCGCTAGCTGACTGTCACAGCTGATTGTTGATTGTGCAAATGTGGTGTATATCTTGCATAACAAGAAGATGCATAACCCTGTCAAAAAGTGACTACAAACAGATGCATTTATCACACAGTATTTCCTGTGGTGTCCGTGTCTTGAACATAGGAAGACAGGTGTGTAAATGCAGTGTAAACACTTCTTACCTTTTTCTAATGTCAGGTGTGAAATAATTTACCATTTCTGTTCTGTAGGTACATAACAACAAAAAAAAAATGCTTGTATTTGGGCACTTGCAGTATGCTAAAAGGGGAACACTGGCACATATTAACGAGACAGGCCTCGTCGTTTCTTTGGGCTTCAGCTGAATGGAAATGCGTTTTGCAGTGGCAAAGCTGGCATGGACTGTTCATGAAAGGGGAAAACACCAGGATCTAATATGGGCAGCACTTGCTTAAAAGCCTCGTGTTTGCCACATGCCAACAACCGGTGAACGGGACTATAGGGAATTCGGGATATTTTCTGTCTGGGTGATGCCTCGGATAGGATAGAAGGGCTGGGATGGAGTCAGTCATTTGTCCGGGCGGCAGCTCCTGTCATGGTTTTTCAGCCCCACCCCATCTCTTCTCGTCCGATGTGTGTCGTATCTTCATAAAAGTCGTATAGCAGATACGGCCGGAGGCCCCACCGCGCGCATTACAACCCACAGGCAACACTGCAGTCGCGGTCATTGTTTGCACTGCATTTTAATGACCTGCTTACGCTGCCCCAGGCCTCCTGGCTGCTAGCAAGCGTTGGCTCTTTGCAAAGTCCTGCTGTGCTCCCAATTCGCCCTCCATGAAACACGTGGGGACTCGGGCTGAGGGGCTTAGTGTGCACCGACCTCGTGACTACTTGCTGCCTAACAGACGACTCCCATTTTCCCCACACAGCCCCCTCTGAAGAGGGGCGTTTGTGATTAGATTTCCGAGGGTAATCCGTCGATCAGCCGCCGGGCCCGGAGAACAAATTGCATTTTCGGCAGTTCAGACATGAGGATTATGGATCCGTTGCGAAGCACAGCCTGGGGGCGCACAAAGGTCACCCCACAAAAGACATGCGTGTCAGGATGCAGCCGGAAGGGAGGGTTCAGCAATTAGCAAGAAACGCGGTGATGATGGAGGCGGGAGATCCCAGCGGTGTCTGCTCCAGGCAATTAGGAGAGGTGTCTGGCGTGGTCTTAGTCTGTGCCCCCAATCTCGCCCGTTTCAGAGACATGTCCCCGCTGGTAATGAGTCTATGTACCCATTGAGAATACACACAGCCCAGTGGGTAGGCGTGCCACGGGAGGAAGCAGGCTGGAGCACAGCACCACCAACACGTGGCATAGCCTGGCATAGCCCACACCACAGTCATCAGTGCCAGATGCCACACCACTTCGAGTATTTGCACAAGAGAACAAGGATCTGATTCATTGACATTTTTGCACTGCTGAAAAGTGACTTTGCACTGCTGACAGAAACCCTGATTCATTGAACTGTGCAAAGTGTATTTTTGCAGTGAGAAGTCGGTGCAAAGTCAGTACAAAGTCATTTTTGCAAAACAACATGACTTTTCACCGACTTTGCACTGCAAAACTACATTTTGCACACTTCCATGAATCAGGGTTTGTGTTGACAGTGCAAAGTCACTTTTCAGTAGTGCAAAGTCACTTTGAAAAGTGCAAAAAATTCCATGAATCGGGCCTGAGAGCATACAGTTTCAGAATAAAACGATGCTCAGGCAGACACCTGTTTGGCTATTTGTTATTCCATTGTAAATGTTGGTAGTCCATTGGGTGTTTTGGAAGCCCATTAATTGGTTATGTGGTTAGTTCATTGGGTGTGTTAGTTGCCTGTTGAAAGTGTTGGTCGTGCATTAGCGGCGTTGGTAGTCACTCTGGTTGTGTTTGTAGCCCATTAGGTTTGTTGATATTCTATTGGTTTTGTTGGTAGGCAATTGGGCGAGTTGGTAGTCAATGTGGGTGTGTTGACGGCCCACTGCGTTTGCTGGTAGTCCTCTGGTTGTGTTCGTAGTTCAGTAGGTGCGCTGGTTACCCGTACGGGGTCTTGGTAGTTCTTTTGGTGTATTGGTAGCAGAGTAGGTGTTTTAAAGTCTTTTGGTTTGTTGGTAGACCTATGAGAGCGTCCATAGTCCAATTGGATGCCCAGCTCTGTCTAGACGGACTTGATGCCATTTTTCGGGGCTCTGGTATACATCTTCGGCGAGTTTGTCTTCTGAGTGAGCAGAGGAGAACACGTAGGGTTTTTGAAGGGCTCTGCAGCACAGACAAAAAACAGAATCAATCATGAACCCAAAGTCAAACCTCTGGGGCAACCTCTGCAATCGTCCAAATAAGAGCCAAGCTGTCTAGCAACACTCCCAGGTGTGTGCAATACTCAATGCAAGCCGAAGGAAAAAAGCCAACCAACAGTCTTCAGGAACCATCACAAAATCTCTAGCATCAGAGAAACAACCGAACAGGAAAGTGAAATCTAGAGAAAAAGGCTAGGGGTTGCAATGTGCTGTGAGCACTATGAACATTGCCAACAAAAAAAACATGACAAAAAAAAGGCCTGGTATGACCTATGCCACTGCATGTGGGGGACTCAGACACTTACATCTGGGTATTATTGAGAGCAGGACAAAGGAGCAAAGGTCTCAATGGAGACACGAGACAGTTATAATTCACAACACGTGCAAATATGTGCTTCAGAAAGGAACTTTTCTACAACGAGGGTTTCAGAAAATCCAATTGGGTAGAAACCACACGTGTGAAAGGGGGAGGGGGCGGGTTAGCTGAGGAGTAAGAGTCACATGACTAGACACTGCATCTTTGTGTGGAATTCGACCATCCGCACTTTGGGTGCACCCTCGCCTGGGCTTTTTGAACTTTTTAAATGAAATTGAATGATGGAAGATCAACCTCCGGAAAATGTCTAGGGCTAATCCACACACATGTTCCTATGCTCACCGCACGACATACGCATAGACCTGTGTACTCTAGGTGGACACAGCCTACAGGCGAAGTCCCCCGGTCATATTTAGTTGGGATATGACAAGAGGAGAACACAATGTATCTCCAGAAGGGGGAGGACCAAACCTTCCCCCTGCCATGGCCAGCCTGATTAAATAAAAGGCTCCATGGATCCGCCCTGTACTTTTGTTGCTTCCTACAGCTAGTGGCATCAACTAACATAATTAACATACTAACCGAGTGTACTTCAACTGGGCCCACAATGGGTCTGGCTGCAGAGGTTAACAAATGAGACAGGAACAATTCATATACACTGTGTCAACCTTAAACCAGCTCCTGCCCTTAATATCAATTGAGAGTGGGCTGTCATATCTGTGCTTGCATGTTTAAAGTAATCCATGCTCCAGTACGAGAATGAGGTTTGCAGAGAGTCTGGTCTCTCTGTAGCTTCAAGGGAGAACTGCTGCTTTGATCAGGAACCACAGAAAACTCAATTGACCAGAGAGACCCTTTGATCCACAACAGACAGTAAGATAGGTGGGACTTAGTATTACATATTTTCACCCCTTTACCATTTCTGTTGCAAAACACTCTATAACCTCACGCATACAGGAGATTGTTGGTGGGGACCGAGGATTGGTTCATTAAGGTAGGCTTAGTCTACTCTACACCAATCCCTGTGGTCCATTTGGCTTTAAAAGAGGGCTGAGACCCTCTTTTGGCAGATTATATGAATACTTCACAAAGAGTCGCAAGAATAAATCATCATTTGGACCCTTGCTGAAGGTACAGTCTGCCTTACATCTTCTGCCAGTGAAGGAAGGCCAGGACCGCCAAGAAGGAATCAAGTTACCTCCGCTAAACCTCTCCAAGTAACAAAGGGAGATACTGAGTTCAGAGGACCCTCTAGCAGCTCCAGAACCAGTACCGAGCCATCACACAGCGTGCCCTGCTAGGCTCCGCAGCAAGCTTCCTAGGTGGGAAGTGCCAGAGAGTCTCTGAACCAAACCAAGACAAGGCACCTACCGGCAACACTCTCCTCTGCTTGGGGCTGTTCTCCTGAAAGGATGACATGAGCCCAATGAAGAAGCTGGGAGAAGTGCATCAACACACCTCAACCAGAGTCCCCCTTAAAGGACATTTTTGAGCCAGCATAATTCCTCAAACTGCAACTGACTGCAACACTGTCCGTTGTTACGCTACAGTGACTCAAAGACATCCGAGATATCTTGACCAGTGCTTCAGAAAAGTCAACCAGCACTTAGACAACGATTCCTGACCCCGGGCCTCCATGTAGGCCAGCTTGGAGCCGTTCGTTCAGCACCGCTCGCCGAACCGTCCTGCCGCCTGATACCCACAGCTGTCTCCCATCTTGAACTCTGTTACAGAAGCTGCAAAGCGCCCTAATGCCGACTCAACCCTGTCAAGCACCAAGAACACCTACAGCACAAGTTACATTGTGGTTCTGTACCCTGGTCCCTCCTTGAAGGTCCCTAGATATCTGTTAAGACACATTGCTCACTGTGCGCTGAAGCCAAGTAACCTTGAACTGTTCTGAATATTTACCATGCCGACTACCTTCCTGTCGGTATCCAGAAGGCATCCTTTTTCCTTTATTGAAACTGTCTGTCCTCTGCATTCCTTTACAGGGTGGGTTGTGTTTTGTAGTGTTCATAGAACTGTCTGATGTGATAATAATAAAGTACATATTTTTATACAACCTTGACTAGACAGTCCCTTTTATCATTGGGTAATAATCGTATGTTTACTGTGTTGCAACTAACTAATGATCCACAACCTTTCAGAGATAAGCCTGCCATTCCGTCTACGTTACCAAAATTGGACAAGGAGGTTTATAATTGGCTTGTTATTCCAATCTGTTTGGATCCCTTCTGGTGTACTAAAGGTGTGGGGCTGATTGATGGTTAAGGAACCAATATACATCCCTGGTCCACTGGTGGCCCAAAAGTTAATTTGTCACATTGGTGGCAAGCGGTCGTATCAGTTGGAGCTTTCCGCAAAGCTTAGTCACCTAACGATAAATGTACTGTTGCAGGCAACGTGTTTTCACTGCTAGGTATTAGTGATAAGCATGGATCTTGACATGGAGACTGTGAAAGTCATGACCAAGGATGTCCTGTGCATTCTGTGTCAAGAGAGGGGACTTCCCCACAGCACTGTGGCTAATAAACCTGAGTTGCTGACAAGCCTCCAAGCTTGTTTAGAAGCGAGGGCGGTTGGGGAGAAGACCCCAAAGGACGTGCTATGCCCTGTGTACCCGAATGAAGAGGAGCTTCCGGGAGGGTTACGAGAGAATTGGACAAGAAGGTTTATAATTTCCCCGAAAAGGTTGCAACAGCATCAGAAAAGAGATACAGGAAACATGCTAGGGGTGGGGAGCAGTGCAGCCACATGTGTCCTGCTGAGATCTCTGAAGAATGTGAAATCAGTGGCCTTGATGCTTCCCAACTTCATAAGAATTCTGCATTCCACGGCCAATCACTTTGACTGCTTCTGCTTCACGTGACCTATCTATCGATCTTAGGACATGTGGGGCCTAGGCCAACCTCAGTATTGAGCCTAATGATGAGAAAGGGTACAGCTGTACACCAGTGGAAGAGATGCACGTGCAGGGACCAGGAAACACTGGAAGACCCCATAACCCAATAAATCCTGCTTGGGATGTCTGCGCTCATCCATTAGAATGCAAGTATGACCAGTAACATTATCGGCACACCTAGGGGAAGCCCATTTTAAAACTGAAACATATTCTTTACGTCTTAACACTTAAAACCTATTTCCAGACAGAGTCCACTCCCTACAATCCCGAGACTGGAGGATCGCTTGCGGTCCGATCCCTTCCCTGCTGTTAGCTCCCTTACAGTCCAGTAAGGAGCAGCCGCCTAGTTCAGTAGGCCAAGCGGTGCACGGACTCTTAGCCTGTACTCTTAGCCCGCGCTTAGAAACCTCTTCGGTATTACGCGCGTTATAAAAAACGATCATAATTATAATTACTTGGCGGCGTCATTATCGGCGGGGATGGCCTGCCAGGTGAGCCATTAACAACATTACAATCTGGGGTTTAAGTACATAGGAACTAAGGCAGGAATGATGATAGTAGAATACTTTACACACTAGTGTGGTCTCCAGAGGCAGCCCAGGTGTTTCAGTCCATGTTCAGCCGCTGTTATGCAAATATAATGAACACTAAAATGGACTAGAAGGAACCAAGTGCCGCGAGGGAGACCTCAGGCTGGTAGAAGGTACGTTTATGTTCCTTTCAAATGCTTATGAGTACAGGAGGTCGAACATTTCTGGCAAAGGGAGCGGGTGCCAGTAGCCTTACACGTGTCAAGTATGGTTGTGTGCCTTGCACATAACTGGCGAGCACCTCCTCCCCGGGCACTAATGCATAATAATATGGTGAACCTTATGACGTCAGCAGCACCTCCCTCATTCCAGACTCCCGTGTCGTAAGTAAGGCTTGGCGAACTTCGACCTTGCTGAACACACGTGACCAATCACACAGTCAGGATTCACCCCACTCATGCAGTGCAGTAACTTCGCTGAAAATGTTGGGGGGGGGGGGACATGACATCTGAAGAAAAGGTGTCCCAGACAAATGAATGGGGACAAAATGGTGTGGCATGAAAGTTGGGGGGGGGGGCAAAACCCCTGTCCCCCTAAAATTACGCCCATGCACTCATGAATTCTTCCTGTTGTATTGGCTGACAGCCCCAAAACATAGCCAAACTCAACCAAAAATCTGTCTCCTTGTCAAGGACAGGAGGCTCTTGTGTCACAGCAGCTGAATGCAATCTGCGGCGTCCGACCGGCTCTGGGTCTTCTCCTTAGTGACTGATCTCCTTAGTGACTGATCTCCTCAGTGACTGACAATGACGTTTACGTGGCTCCACGCCACTGCTGCTTCCCCCCACCCAGTACAGGTAGTCGCTCAATGTGGGCAAACTCAGCTACAGTCACTCAATGGGAGCCATCTGACAACATGTTCGGACATTTTGAAAACTAGCCCTCTTCTCTCTCCACTAAATCTTACTTGCGTGCTCTATATTTTCCTCAACTAGACCCCTTCTGCCTCTGCCCCGTTGAAAGACCTCCAGTTCCGATTGCTCATGTCTGGTGTAACCTGCAAGGCCAAACTCACCTGGGCAGCCCCCTCTTCCCCTCCCGCAGACCTTGAAGGAACCTCCAGAAAGGCGGACCTTCCAGTGATCCTGAGTTCGTTCTGAAATGTTTGCCCGGGTTTGTTTCTGAGCTTCCCCTTGTGTCTATCAAATAAAGAATGGAGACAACACACAATGAACGTATGCCCGCCTCCACATGGGCGCTGCCTGATTGTGAACCGAACACCCAGGGGGGGCGGGTGGTCTTGCTGTCCGCTTCTCTCCAGTGTACAAAGACTTCACAAAAAGCCGTGCAAATAATGTGTACATTATCGGAGCTGCTGAAGACATCAACAGATTGCAGAAGTGAGAGGCTGCTATGTTTTTAAGGTAGACCAACCAGGTGCTCCATGCTATGTACCATCGCACGTATGTCCCACGTTTCGCTCAGAGTGCCCCCTATTTACTGTCTTTAGGGTACCACAGAGATGTTAAGGCATATCAGTTTTTGTTCCACCCACAACGGCACTCCAACACCGAAATGCTAGCTAATTCTCCTCTGAACATGAGTACTATCAGCACCCCCAGACACGTGTTTCGGCCCTGCCAGGCCTCATCAGTGAGGGGAAACTCTGCCTCTCTAAGCAAAGCACAATTAGACGATAAATGCACAGAGCACATGCGTTCTATGATCTGCCTTTTTGCTGATTTCTACTTTCCACGAGTCGAGTTGTCTCTTCCAACGTCCAACTCTCAAGAGGGTGTAGGCATTGGCAGTCTGCTCTTGGGTGGGCCTCACAACAAGCAAACACTCGATAGCTTTCTTTCGCCCCACTTCCCAGCATGCCGCACAGGCCCGGCTTCTAGGCTAGGGGAGGAGGTTCTGGTGAGGAACTCCAGGGATGCTGTGAGCATCTCACGCCGTGATAACACTCTCCCGGTGCACATGCTGGTGGGACGACTCCCGCTCACCAAACACTGGCCTAACTCTTCTAGCACGCAGCACACTGCCACGACAGGGACTCCAGCGGCCTGTGCCAGATCCACAGGAGCAACAGCAGCTGTGCGCAAGAGGGACAGTAAGTTGGAATGGTGGGGCTTAAGAGAATGCAAGACTGGCAATATGTACGAGAGAGAGGGGGGTGGGTTCAAGATGAGGGGAAAGGCAGTGTCCTAAGTGACATGAAAGTCAAGCCGGGGCTCTTAGGGGGTGTGGCCTGGCAGGTGGGGCAAGGGGTCAGCTCCGCAATTAAGAGGCAAAACTTACCACACCTGAATATGGCCTGTTAGGCCACGTCTTCGCAAGAGCCCTAGCCCCATTTTGCAAAAGGGGTTAGGCCATGGTCTAACAGGCTGCATTCAGGTCAGGTATTGTGACCCCCTGCCAGGCACCCCTTTCATTGGAGATGCTCGGATCATCACTCTCTCACATGGTGTGCAACGGGGATGCTCCCTGCATCACTAATGAAAAGGGTGTCTGGCAGGAGGTTGCTTCCACCATAAAAAGGCAAGGATTTTTTTTTTCTTTTGTAAAGCCTGAAGCTTTTAATTACACATGACTTAGTAGACCACAAAATCCTCTGTAACCACCTGGACTCGGCCGCCCACTTCTCGCAAGAAGCGATACTCTGGATACAATCATTCCTTAAAAATAGGACCATGCACGTCTTCTCAACTTCAGCATCTGCTGACCCCATCCCCATCACTTGTGGGGTGCCCCAAGGCTCATGTGTCTCCCCCACCCTGTACAATATATACACAAAGCCCCTTTTTGAAGATCTCGATGGTCTTGGTATCACCTACACAAACTATGTCGATGATACCCAGATCATCATACCGCTGACGGGAGATTACGACAAGGATTTGGCCTTGGTGATTAGAGTGCACCTGCATGGTTCGCATCTCATGGTCTATGCCTGAATGATGACAAGACCGAGCTGATAAACCTCGGCACCTCCTCCAATATCATCAAACTAGGCCACAACTACACCAGGTTTATCATAGATGGCAACACCATCAAAGTAGCCAAAGAAGTCAAAACCTTAAGCTTCTACCTAGACGCCTCCCTCACTTTCAACAGACAGGTCAACTCATGACCTCCTCTACTGCCTACACATGTAAACTAATCAGATCCGCCAAGCCCTTCCTCTCCTCCAACAGTTGCACCACCCTGACAAGAGCCTTAATTCTGTCGAAACTGGATTATTGCAACACCCTATATCTAGGGGCCAACAAATATATAACCAAAAAAATCCAGATTCTACAAAATAATGTTCTCAGAGCAGCATTGAATATTCCCAAAAAAAGATCATATCTCTGACACAAGGAGATCGAACAACTGGCTCTCCACATTGGACAAAATCTCACTAAAAGTAGCTTCCCTTACACATGAATGCCTTAATAATGCTGCCCCACGATACCTCATAGACAGATTCAAGAGACACTCTTCCAACCACCATAGTAGAACTGCCAACTCCAACCTCCTGATGGTGCCCAGATTCAAACTATCCAAAACCGCAGGAAGTAGCTTCCCGGTTAAAGTCACACAACTTTGGAACTGCCTTCCTCCGGCCTTAAGGGTAGAGCAAACATTTCCACACTTTAGGCACAACCTTATTTGCTTGATTAAGGAAAATGACCACTAACACATAGACTGCCCCACCCAACGCCTCCACTCCCTCCTGTCTATTTTCTCCCTGCCTGTATCCACCTCCCTTATCATGCCTGTTACCTTCTGACCTTCTGCCCATATTAATCCAGCAATTTCAAGCCACCCTGCCCCTTTGTACATAATCTGTATATATAATATATATATATATGTATAACTGCACAGCAATGTAACCGAAGCTGAAAACTGTCTTCTTGCTTTCTTTGCACCCTGATACTCCCGGGTCTGGCGCGTGTTATAAATAATAAAACCACCAAACAAACAGAGTTTAAGGCTTTAGAAAAACAAACCGTGCCTTCTAGCAGCCTGTGGGCTGGGGTTAGCAGGGGACTTAGGGAGCCCTGGCAGTGCTCCATCACAGAAACAATTTTCAGAGCCTGCCAGGACTCTGGCTCGGCTAGCCCTGGCCGCCTTAAAGGCCTGGGGGAAAGGATATCATTAAGGGGGAACAGCCAAATGGAAGAACACACAGCCAGAATCCAGACCAAGGGGAATTTAGGGACAAACTATACAAGAGTCTGCAGTTTTTCTGGCATAATGAAGGCAGCAAAATGTGTCTGTGCCAGAATACCCAAAACCCCACATCCCATTTAACTCTGCTGTCATGTTGTGAACCGCTGCAGGGGCCTGTACAGCTTGCAGGGGCCATGGAACATGCAGGGAAGAAGCACCTAAGGTCCCCTGCACTCCCTGGCGCCACCCACCTCCTTGCATACACTTGCAAAGGCATCAGGACTCTGAAGGTGGGCACAGCCAGGAGGAAGCAGTGATGATATAATGTCTGTGCTGGCACACCTTCCATCATGCAGGGCACCTCCACGATCTCTCTGTGTGGGACCCTGGGGTCTGCCGGTGCCGCGGAAGTAGCTCCTTTTACCAAAGTGGAAACTATTGGCTTTGTCAATGCTTGTTTTTACAATGACTTGTACACTTGTCAAAACATGGTCATAGGCGCCCCTCTGCGAGAATGAACATGGCCCATTGACCTGTTCTTTGGGAAGGTACCCACTCGAGAGTCCGCAGCCCCACTTTAGCTCACTGTACCTTTCACAGATGGGAAATATTAATTTGCATATCAGTCTCTGTCCCACCCACATGGGCAGTCCAGGGCCGAAATTCTATGGCAATTTCTTTCTGAACAAGAGTACTAACAGCAACCCCAAACACGTGTTTCAGCCTTGTTGGGCATCATCAGTAAGGTGGAGCTATGCTTCTCTGGGTACAGTGAGCAAGGGTTCCACATCTGGATGACCCTGGAAAACGTAGGGTGACTAGACCTAAGGCCCTTGAAATAATCAAAAAGTAGTCATAGGCACCCGGACTCTTGAGTGGGTGCCTTCGCAAAGAACAGGTCAATGGGGCGTGTTCGTTCTCGCAGTCTTTCCTGTAAATATTGCAGTGCTTTTCCATACAAGCACTTATGAACAGTGGTGTTTAATTTACAACATATTCTGGCATCCATTGGGAGCCAGTGAAGCTCCCTCCTGTGTAAAGATACAGGGTCCCACCTTGTAGTACCCTTTATAATTCGGACTGCATCGTTCTGTAAGACCTGGAGCTTTCTGATGCATCCCTTGTTAGCTCCAGCAAGAAGGTCACTACAATAATCCAACCTTGGCATGATCACCGCTCTTACCAGTGTTGTACAATTTGCTGCCGATACATACGGCTTCACCAGTCTGAGCAGCCTTACATGGTATTGGGTCTTCTGAACTACACTATTTACGTGGGCTTCAGCCCTCAGTGATGATTCCAAGATCACTCCCAAGGTCTTTACCTTAGGGACAACTTTAATATAGTGGCCTTCTATCGTGAAGCCCTACTACATATCTACACGTTTAGTGTGTGCCTGTGATGAGCCACAATTTATGGCTTTGGGGATAGTTTTACTTACAGGAGAGGCCTTTGAATGGGCATCAGGGAACAGCAGGACACCTCTGGGACAACGAGGGTGTCAGTGAAGGATAGTCTCCTCTGAATCCTCCAACGGGTCCTGGTCAGCTTCTATGTCTCCTGGTTCCTGTCTCCAATGCAAGATTTGTGGCCTCTTTGCTTGGATGTTTCTCGTAAGAGATCAGCAGCAGATTGTCACCCAGAATAAGTGAACAAGCCCAGTTCTAATGCAAACTGGTCTACTTATAGGGCACATGACATCACAAACTTATCATGATTCCCGCGAAAGCGATTGGTTGGTTTTCACTACCCACCTCCCACCTGTGTGCTAGTAGGACAAGGAGATGAGGGGTGTGAGTTAGGACATCTGTGGGAGGAGAAAGCTTTGTCATCCCAATTTGACAGGTGTGCTCGGCATGTTCAAAACTCTAAATATCTATCAACATGGCAAGTATGCTAATTTTTCAAATTTTTACATGCATGAATATATTTTTAAGAACCACATTTTCAGGCAAATCAGATGATGCTAATCTGAATTCGGCATCCCCTTCCTATACAGAGATAAGGTTTTCCTTCATTTACTCAGGAGCCCTATCAGTAAAAAAATATGCCACTTCATAGTTCTCTTGTTAATTGTGTCCTTCAATGTCACACCAACTTTCACATCCCTCAGAATCAAGGTAAGGCCCAAATCAAATTTGTAATAATAACTGTGGTTACGATTACACCAAGCTCGTGTTGGCATGGTTCAAATGGAGGTTACTGTCATCTTTAATAAAAGTCTGAAATGACTGTTGTGGCACATACGCTGCCCCTTTTAAGCAATAATATGTATGTGTCTATTAATTAAACTGTATTTGTTTCCTTTGTTCCCTTAAGTTGCATTTATCCGTAAGCATCTGTCCAACCAGAGACTGGCTCGTGTTTATGTTTGCCTCCCCCTTAATGGCCTACAACGGCTGCAACACTGATGGGCATTTTATGAGAATTATGACCTCAAGGTCACTTCTGCTGAAAGAACAAGCACGGCCTTATCTGTTTCACCCCCCTGCCCCGCGGTTTAAATCTAAGCAGTTTATTTATTTCTATATTTTTAAGTAATGGCCCTCATTGATGGTTGAGAACTAGACCCCTCTCTCCAGGGCAGCAGAGGAAAGGTCTTGGAGGTTAAGTTTCATTTTGGAGAAATGACCGGCTCATGTCATCCTTCAAACAATGGCTTTTAAACTCACACACAATGCATTTTACATGATCATCACTTCTGGGTTGTCCATACATATAGGGCAGTCACATGAGAAAACCATGTTCAAAATCTGAAAGACTAGTGAGCACTTCTCTCTGCATACGGTCATTTGAATGAGGGCAAACAAAAAAACAAAGTTCTTTTATTTCTTGTAAATGCGAGTAGCTTGGTTTCACTTTAGCTGGCTGGAGCACAATCTGGTATTACATTGAAGATAATGTTGCACTACTGTCTCTTTAAGTAAAAGTGCAGCTCTCCGTGGATTGAGTAAAACCACATTGTCAGCCACAGGTCTTTCTTTTCCTTGCTGAGATGCGTTGCGCATATCTTTGCACTTTTTTGAGATTTAATCTCACTTACTTACCTTTGAGATTTCCGCCCGTTTTTGGTTTAATAGCCTCATGTCTGACATCACAATCTCCGAGCTGGCCTTATGCTTCAATGGGCATTTACAAATCAATCTGTCCTCTGACATTCAGGGGCTATATTTGACCCCACAAGGTGGTGGTCTGCCATCCAGGCCTGAATGAGACAGTAGAAATGGTTAATGTTCGTGGAGTCAGTGGCGTGGCCCCCTGTGAGTTTTAGTAGCAATGAGTGTCATCAGCAAAGTTTGTGTAGGGGATTCCAAGGTGGTCGAGTGGATCAAACAGAGGTTTAGTATACATTTTGTACAAAGTGGGTGCGATGCAGGACCCTTGAGGAATTCTATAGGGGATAGTGATGGGGTCAGCAGCATCTGAGCCAGCGAAGACCCTGGAGGACCGCTTGCTGAACAAGGCATTGATCCAGTTGGCAGCTACTGAGGATAAGTTGAATTTGGTGGCGAGGTGCGGGCACAGAATGTCATAGTAGACCAAGGTGAAGGCAGCAGAGAGGTCGAGTAGGAGGAGGATGGCAAATTCTCCAGCATCGCAAATGCCATCAAGCTGCATATTAAGGTCCAAGAGGGAGGTCTCTGTGCTGTGTATGGTCTAAAGCCTGATTGGAGCTAGCCAAAGAGGTTATGGTTCTCCACTTAGGCTTGAAGTTGTATGTATGCAGTGCGGTCTCGAATTTTAGGGAACCGTGGTGATGGGGCGGTAGTTAGTTGGAAGTGTGGGGTCAAGGAAGGGTTTCTTGAGAAGGGGGGTGAACCAGGATTACTTGATGGCTATGGTGACGGACAAGAAGATGGGTGGGACTTAGTATTACATGTTTTGACCCCTTTACCTTTTCTGTTGCAAAGCACTCTGGTTATGACCTCACGCATACAGGAGATTGTTGGTGGGGACCTGGGATTGGTTCATTAAGGTAGGCTTAGCCTCTTCCAATCACTGTGACCCATTTGCATTTAAAAAGAGGGTCAAGCCTCTATTTTGGGAAGATCATCTCTTACTTTGCAAGTAGAACCAGAAACACTCATTTGGACCCTGGCTGAAGGTACAGTCTGCCTTAAAGCTTCCACTAGAGACGGAAGGGCAGGATTTCCAAGAGGGAAGCAAGATCCCTCCCCTAAACATCTCCCATGGAACAGAGGGAGATGCTGAATCAGAGGACCCTCCAGCAGCTCCAGAATCACTACTCAGCCAACACACAGAGTGCCCTACTAGGCTCTGCAGCAAGCTTCCTAGGTGGGAAGTGCCAGAGAGTCTCTGACCCAAAACCAAGGACAATGCTGTTGCCTGCAAACACTCTTCTCACTTTTGGGCCGTCTGCCTTAAAGGACAACACGAGCCCTGCGAAGATCCTAGGAGTAGTGCCCTAACAAGCAACAACCAACGTCCACCTTAAGGACATTCTTGAGCCAGTTCCGCCCATCTAGCTGCAATCGACTGCACCGAAGACTGTTGTCACGCCACAGTTGCTAACGTCGTCCGAGACACCTCAACCAGTGCTTCAGTCCCGCAGCTGTCTTTGTCGCAGGAACTGCAAAGCGCCCTGAAACCGACTTAACCCTGTCGAGCACCAAGAACTTCTTTAAGCACTAAGCACATTGTGGTTCTGTCCCCCTGGTCCTTCTTGGAAGGCCCCTAGTGACATTGTACAACCCATTGATCTCTTTGTGCTGAAACCAAGCATCCTTGAACTATTGTGATTAATTAATTTACTGACTAACCTCCTGTCATTATCCAAAGTGCATCCCTTGTCCTTCTTGAAACTCTCTGCCCTCTGTATTACTTTACAGGGTGGGCTGTATTTTGTAGTGTTGCTAGAAATTACTGTTGTGATAATAATAAAGTAAATATTTGTATACAACCTTAACTGGAGCGTCCATTTTATCATTGGGTAATACTTGTATTTTCTTTGTGTTGCAACTAACCAACGATCTACGACCTAGTGGAGATAAGCCTGCTGTTCCGTCCACATTACCAAAATTGGACAAGGAGGTCTTGTAATTCACTTGTATTCCAATCTGTTCGGATCCCTTCTGGTGTACTAGAGGTGTGGGGCTGATCAAAGGTCCCTGGACCACTGGTGCCCCGGAAGTTGATCCATCACAGTGTGTCACACTACCTACCATTTAAAGAATATGATTGGGAGTCCGTTGCAATCAAAATCCCCAAAGTTCCCTATTCATTGTATGACTTCAGCGATTGTGAGGCATACCATGCATAATACATGCATGATGAGTGCACTTACGGGCACATACATGAGGCAGGTAGAAGCTCTGATAACCAGCCCCTTGTCAAATACACATTTAGTGTGGGCGGTCCGGTGTGAGGTCTGACAGTGAGTGAGGGGCAGCAGAAAGTTAGAGGGACGTTTTGGCAGGAAAACAATAGTTTTTACATTATGCACACCTGTAAACTGGAGTCTGAGGTTAGGCTGCTCCAAGCTTGTGGGATTTGACTGGGTGGTGCCAGTATAACATCTGAGAATGACAACCTCCACCCCTTCTGATTTTAAATGCAGTCCTGTTTTGGTTTATATGTGAAGTCCGGGGAAATGCTGCAACGTTTCAGTATTGCTTTTCTGTGTAGGCCACAGTAAAGGTTTTACACAAAAAAAGCACATGCAGAGGCACACACGCATACGCACAAGCACATGTAAAAGTGTATATTTGCACCACAAACAACACACACGAACGCGTGCACACACACAACCAGGGTACACATACATATGTAACCCTTTACACAATCAAGACACATGCACACACAAAGACTAACACAACTTGTAACAGTGTGCACGTGAACCACACACAAGCACACACACCATGTGACAGTGTATACATTCACCACTCACCGTTAAATAGGACAGAAACATGCACAGACGATCCGTGTGTAATCGCACCACGCACACAGGACACATGCAATAATGTGACCACGCACTGTGGACCACATACACGCACGCACGCACGCACACACACACACACACACACACGTCTACTGCAATATAAAGCATACTATGCAGTAATCTACTCGTTACACACCCCACGGTGCCTCTTTGAAGCTAGGCGCATGAGCCCAGCCTTCTCACAATAAAGACCCACTTCAGGAGACCTTGGAATATAATTATGAACATTTTCAGAAGCCCTCGTGCTCAGGTGTTCTTTCAGATATGGCGGTTTCCAAGGCCGGCTCTAATACCCGTTAATCCTCGCAATTAATCTATAGCCGGGAAGTATAACAGCGAATGCTGTGGCCGCCCGGATACCCAGCTCATGCAGAGAGTGTGGCGGACATTGAAAGGTCGCAGGCCTGGAAGCTTTCTCCAACAGACCAATGGCTGCTGAGCTGGTCCCGTTGGGGGGAGTCCCTGGTACCCCTGGCATACTGCCCAAGCGCCCCCCGCCCTCCGCGCGGACACTGCTGGCATGATATGTTTCATATGTGGAGGGTGCAGAATATGCCGCAGACAAGGGTCCGAGCTTGCAGCTGCTGCGGTGCTGCAGGGTAGCATGCACCGCCTGTCCACCTATAGGCAGGTCAGATGACTGCAACCTTTCCCACTACAGATGTCTTGGGCTGCAAGGGCCAGCAGTACTAGTCAGTGAAGCCAATGCTTAGGGCTCATTGCACTTGCAGAGCTACAGGGTGCAGACCCCTGGATTAGGCTGGCCTAATCCAGGGGTCTGGTCAGTATGCCAGGGGTAAATGGCTGGCCCAGCTGCACCCAGATGGGAACTGGCTTGCTGGAGACTGCCTGCACAGGGCCACGCTGCAGTCGCGCGGCCCTCCTTTCATCCTTGGGGCCCCCCTTGCTTCCTAGTTTCCAGCTTCGCCCAGCTTCCACCATCTCAGCTGTTTGCAGAAAGCGACGACGCGTTGTGCACACAGTGTTGCTTGGAGAGGATCCTTGTTACCCGTGTTGGTATTGCTGCCACCCTCTCTAATCGCACATAGAAGAGTTTCACCAGCTACTCTCACGTGCACTTTCCCGGTGATCCACACTGAGAACAGCACAAACAGTGAAACAGCAAGCCAGCGCACACTTTCCACACACCTGTTTCTCACACACACGTGAAGGCAGCCGGAGAAAGCACTTGCTAATGTTTAGCTGCAAGGCAGCTGCTGAGGGGCTTATGTGGGCAATCACACGAGAGTTCCAGGTTGGCGCTATGCCTTTCAGCGCAGGGCACTATGAAAGAAAGCGAGGCTGTATTGCAGGTCCCACTTTCAGACCCGTATCTCCCGGCATCATGTTGGGTTAGAGATCAGGCATGTTCACCCTCATGGATCGCATGCATTCTGTCACGGTCTGTACTGAGCACGTTACTGTGCTTGCAGCACGCGCACTTTAATATTCACTTAAAGAAAGCAGGCATTTCTTGGGGCCTGGTAGTGCAAGTGTCCCTCTTACAGGGAGCAGTTATAGCATGATCTTTGACAGTACCTCTCTCCATATAAAACACACATATCGTGGATTTTAGTAGTGTAAGCTTCCCTACCACACAGAACAGACGTGTCCTGGCTTGCGGACATGTGAGCATCCTTCGCACGCAAAGCATGATGTGTAACAATGCAAGCTTCCCTTTCAGGCAGGATAGATACAGAATGGGCTTTGGCAGTGCAAGCTTCCCTCCTTTAGAAATGTCATGAATTGCTAAAACGGAAGATCTGCAACACGGCCTGCAGCCGTGCAAGCTTCCCAAGGCCACGGCAGTGTGAGCTTCACTCTCACACAGCAGAGGGAGAACCTGGGCACTAGAAGCATGGCACGGTTACACTGTACTGGTATAGCATGGCACACAGCACTGCAAGCTTCCCTTTTACTCGACCAGTTAGTGCACAGACAGCAGCAGTGGGCACTTCCATGTCACCCACCCGAGGTGGCGCAGGCTCTGATGCCACCATGCCCACGTTTTCACCTGGTAGACATTTCGTTCCTGCAACAGCACTGGGCAACACATCAGGGCAGTACATTATGTCACACCCTTAAGAATAGGGATGAAGAGGGCACACTGTAAAGAGCAGTGGGACTTCTGACCACAGCAGCTGCATAATCCCCCATCTACCCTATCCTCATCCCTTCCACTATCCCCTGACCATCTACCTTACCCGCCTCCCTTCCACTCTCCCCTGACCATGAACCTTACCCGCCTCCCTTCCACTCTCCCCTGACCATGTACCTTACCCACCTCCCTTCCACTCTCCCCTGACCATGTACCTTACCCGCCTCCTTTCCACTCTCCCCTGACAATCTAACTTATCTGCATCCCTTCCACTCTCTTCTGACCATCTACCCTATCCTCATCCCTTTCACTCTTCCCTGACCATCTACCATACCCACCTCCATTCCACTGTCCCCTGACAATCTACCTTACCCGCCTCCTTTCCACTCTCCCCTGACAATCTAACTTACCCGCCTCCCTTCCACTCTCCCCTGACAATCTGCCTTACCTGCCTCCCTTCCACTCTCCCCAGACCATCTACTTACCCACCTCCCTTCCACTCTCCTCTAACCATCTACCTTACTCGCCTCCCTTCCACTCTCCTCTGACCAACTACCTTATCTGCATCCCTTGCACTCTCTCCTGGCCATCTACCATACCCAAATCCCTTCCACTCTCCCCTGACCATCTACCTTATCTGCATCCCTTCCACTCTCTTCTGACCATCTACCCTATCCTCATCCCTTTCACTCTTCCCTGACCATCTACCATACCCACCTCCATTCCACTGTCCCCGGACAATCTACCTTACCAGCCTCCCTTCCACTCTCCCCTGACAATCTACCTTACCAGCCTCCCTTCCACTCTCCCCTGACCATCTACCTTACCCACCTCCCTTCCACTCTCCCCTGACCATCTACCTTACCCACCGCCCTTCCACTCTCCCCTGACCATGTACCTTTCCCGCCTCCCTCCACTCTCCCCTGACCATGTACCTTTCCCGCCTCCCTTCCACTCTCCCTGGACCATGTACTTTACCTGTCTCCCTTCCACTCTCCCGTGAACATCTACGTTATCTGCATCCATTCCACACTCCCCTGACCATCTACCCTATCCTCATCCCTTCCACTCTACCCTGACAATCTACATTACCCGCCTCCCTTCCACTCTCCCCTGACCATGTACCTTACCTGCCCCGCTTCCACTCTCCCCTGACCATGTACCTTACCTGCCTCCCTTACACTCTCCCGTGACCATCTTCCTTACCCGCCTCCCTTACACTCTCCCGTGACCATGTACCCTACCCATTTCCCTTCCACTCTCCCCTGACCATGTACCTTACCCGCCTCCCTTCCACTCTCCCCTCACTATCTACCCTATCCGCATCCCTTCCACTCTCCCCTGACTATCTGCCTTACCCACCACCCTTCCACTCTTCCCTGACCATCTACCTTACCTGCCTCCCTTCCACTCTCCCCAGACCATCTACTTACCCACCTCCCTTCCACTCTCCCCTGACCATGTACCTTACCCGCCTCCCTTCCACTCTCCCCTGACCATGTACCTTATCCACCTCCCTTGCACTCTCCCCTGACCATGTACCTTACCCGCCTCCCTTCCACTCTCCCCTGACCATGTACCTTACCCACCTCCCTCCACTCTCCCCTGACCATGTACCTTACCCGCCTCCCTTCCACTTTCCCCTGACCATGTACCTTACCTTCCTCCCTTCCACTCTCCCCTGACCATGTACCTTACCCGCCTCCCTTCCAATCTCCCCTGACCATGTACCATACCCAACTCCCTTCCACTCTCCCCTGATCATCTACCTTACCCACCTCCCTTCCACTCTCCCCTGACCATCTACCATACCCACCTCCCTTCCACTCTCCTCTGACCATCTACCTTACCCGTCTCCCTTCCACTCTCCTCTGACCAACTACCTTATCTGCATCCCTTCCACTCTCTCCTGACCATCTACCATACCCAAATCCCTTCCACTCTCCCCTGACCATTTACCTTATCTGCATCCCTTCCACTCTCTCCTGACCATCTACCCTATCCTCATCCCTTTCACTCTTCCCTGATCATCTACCATACCCACCTCCATTTCACTCTCCCCTGACAATCTACCTTACCAGCCTTCCTTCCACTCTCCCCTGACCATCTACCTTAGCCGCCTCCCTTCCACTCTCCCCTGACCATCTACCATACCCACCTCCCTCCACTCTCCCCTGACCATGTACCTTTCCCGCCTCCCTTCCACTCTCCCCTGACCATGTACCTTACCCGTCTCCCTTCCACTCTCCCCTGACCATCTACCATACCCACCTCCCTTCCACTCTCCCCTGACCATCTATCTTATCTGCATCCCTTCCATACTCCCCTGACCATCTACCCTATCCTCATCCCTTCCACTCTCCCCTGACCATCTACGTTACCCGCCTCCCTTCCACTCTCCCCTGACCATGTACCTTACCTGCCCGCCTCCACTCTCCCCTGACCATGTACCTTACCTGCCTCCCTTACACTCTCCCGTGACCATTTGCCTTACCCGCCTCCCTTCCACTCTCCCCTGACCATGTACCTTACCCGCTTCCCTTCCACTCTCCTCTGACCATGTACCTTACCCGCCTCCCTTCCACTCTCCCCTGACTATCTACCCTATCTGCATCCCTTCCACTCTCCCCTGACTATCTGCCTTACCCACCACCCTTCCACTCTTTCCTGACCATCTACCTTACCTGCCTCCCTTCCACTCTCCCCAGACCATCTACTTACACACCTCCCTTCCACTCTCCCCTGACCATGTACCTTACCCGCCTCCCTTCCACTCTTCCCTGACCATGTACCTTACCCACCTCCCTTCCACTCTCCCCTGACCATGTACCTTACCCACCTCCCTCCACTCTCCCCTGACCATGTACCTTACCCACCTCCCTTCCACTTTCCCCTGACCATGTACCTTACCTGCCTCCCTTCCACTCTCCCCTGACCATGTACCTTACCCGCCTCCCTTCCACTCCCCCTGACCATGAACCTTACCCGCCTCCCTTTCACTCTCCCCTGACCATGTACTTTACCCACCTCCCTTCCACTCTCCCCTGACCATCTACCTTACCCGCCTGCCTTCCACTCTCCCTTGACCATCTACCTTACCCGCCTCCCTTTCACTCTCCCCTGACCATCTACTTTACCTGCCTCCCTTCCACTCTCCCCTGACCATCTACCTTATTCGCATCACTTCGACTCTCCTCTCACCATCTACCTTAGCCGTCTGCCTTCCACTCTCCCCTTACCATCTACCTGACACACCTCCCTTCCACTTTCCCCTTACCATGTACCTTACCCGCCTTCCTTTCACTCTCCCCTGACCATCTACCTTACCTGCCTCCCTTCCACTCTCCCCTGACTATGTACCTTACCCACCTCCCTTCCACTCTCCCCTGACCATGTACCTTACCCGCATCCCTTCCACTCTCCCCTAACCATGTACCTTACCCGCCTCCCTTCCACTCTCCCTTGAACATGTAATTTACCCACCTCACTTCCACTCTCCCCAGACCATCTACCTTACCTGCCTGCCTTCCACTCTCCCCTGACAATCTACCTTACCCGCCTCCCTTTCACTCTCCCCAGACCATCTACCTTACCCGCCTCTCTTCCACTCTCCCCTGACTATGTACCTTACCCACCTCCCTTCCACTCTCCCCTGACCATGTACCTTACCCGCCTCCCTTCCACTCTCCCCAGACCATGTACCTTACCTGCCTCCCTTCCACTCTCCCCTGACCATGTACCTTACCTGCCTCCCTTCCACTCTCCCCTGACCATGTACCTTTACCAGCCTCACTTCCACTCTCCCCTGACCATCTACCCTATCCTCATCCCTTCTACTCTCCCCTGACTATCTACCCTATGCTCCTCCCTTCCACTCTCCCTGACCATCTACCCTATCCACCTCCCTTCCACTCTCCCCTGACCATCTACCCTATCCTCATCCCTTTAACTCTCCCCTGACCATCTACCATACCCACCTCCCTTCCATTCTCCCCTGACCATCTACCTTACCCGCCTCCCTTCCACTCTCCCCTGACAATCTACCTTACCCGCCTCCCTTCCACTCTCCACTGACCATCTACCTTATCCACCCCCTTCCACTCTCCCCTGACCATGTATCTTACCCGCCTCCCTTCCAGTCTCCCCTGACCATGTACCTTACCCGCCTCCCTTCAACTCTCCCCTGACCATGTACCTTACCCGTCTCCCTTCCACTCTCCCCTGACCATCTACCATACCCACCTCCCTTCCACTCTCCCCTGACCATGTGCCTTACCTGCCTCACTTCCACTCTCCCCTGACCATCTACCCTATCCTCATCCCTTCTACTCTCCCCTGACCATCTACCCTATGCTCCTCCCTTCCACTCTCCCCTGACCATCTACCCTATCCGCCTCCCTTCCACTCTCCCCAGACCATCTACCCTATCCTCATCCCTTTAACTCTCCCCTGACCATCTACCATACCCACCTCCCTTCCATTCTCCCCTGACCATCTACCTTACCGCATCCCTTCCACTCTCCCCTGACCATCTACCTTATCCACCACCTTCCACTCTCCCCTGACCATGTATCTTACCCGCCTCCCTTCCACTCTCCCCTGACCATGTACCTTAACCACCTCCCTTCCACTCTCCCCTGACCATGTACCTTACCCGTCTCCCTTCCACTCTCCCCTGACCATCTACCATACCCACCTCCCTTCCACTCTCCCCTGACCATCTACCTTATCTGCATCCCTTCCACACTCCCCTGACCATCTACCCTATCCTCATCCCTTCCGCTCTCCCCTGACAATCTACATTACCCGCCTCCCTTCCACTCTCCCCTGACCATGTACCTTACCTGCCCCGCTTCCACTCTCCCCTCACCATGTACCTTACCTGCCTCCCTTACACTCTCCCATGACCATCTGCCTTACCCGCCTCCCTTACACTCTCCCCTGACCATGATCCTTACCCGTTTCCCTTCCAATCTCCCCTGACCATGTACCTTACCCGCCTCCCTTCCACTCTCCCATGACTATCTACCCTATCCGCATCCCTTCCACTCTCCCATGACTATCTGCCTTACCCACCACCCTTCCACTCTTCCCTGACCATCTACCTTACCCGCCTCCCTTCCACTCTCTCCTGACAATCTACCTTACCCGCCTCCCTTCCACTCTCCCCAGACCATCTACCTTACCCGCCTCCCTTCCACTCTCCCCTGACTATGTACCTTACCCGCCTCCCTTCCACTCTCCCCTGACCATGTACCTTACCCGCCTCCCTTCCACTCTCCCCAGACCATGTACCTTACCTGCCTCCCTTCCACTCTCCCCTGACCATGTACCTTACCTGCCTCCCTTCCACTCTCCCCTGACCATGTACCTTACCAGCCTCACTTCCACTCTCCCCTGACCATCTACCCTATCCTCATCCCTTCTACTCTCCCCTGACTATCTACCCTATGCTCCTCCCTTCCACTCTCCCTGACCATCTACCCTATCCACCTCCCTTCCACTCTCCCCTGACCATCTACCCTATCCTCATCCCTTTAACTCTCCCCTTACCATCTACCATACCCACCTCCCTTCCATTCTCCCCTGACCATCTACCTTACCCGCCTTCCTTCCACTCTCCCCTGACCATCTACCTTATTCGCATCACTTCGACTCTCCTCTCACCATCTACCTTAGCCGTCTGCCTTCCACTCTCCCCTTACCATCTACCTGACACACCTCCCTTCCACTTTCCCCTTACCATGTACCTTACCCGCCTTCCTTTCACTCTCCCCTGACCATCTACCTTACCTGCCTCCCTTCCACTCTCCCCTGACTATGTACCTTACCCACCTCCCTTCCACTCTCCCCTGACCATGTACCTTACCCGCATCCCTTCCACTCTCCCCTAACCATGTACCTTACCCGCCTCCCTTCCACTCTCCCTTGAACATGTAATTTACCCACCTCACTTCCACTCTCCCCAGACCATCTACCTTACCTGCCTGCCTTCCACTCTCCCCTGACAATCTACCTTACCCGCCTCCCTTTCACTCTCCCCAGACCATCTACCTTACCCGCCTCTCTTCCACTCTCCCCTGACTATGTACCTTACCCACCTCCCTTCCACTCTCCCCTGACCATGTACCTTACCCGCCTCCCTTCCACTCTCCCCAGACCATGTACCTTACCTGCCTCCCTTCCACTCTCCCCTGACCATGTACCTTACCTGCCTCCCTTCCACTCTCCCCTGACCATGTACCTTTACCAGCCTCACTTCCACTCTCCCCTGACCATCTACCCTATCCTCATCCCTTCTACTCTCCCCTGACTATCTACCCTATGCTCCTCCCTTCCACTCTCCCTGACCATCTACCCTATCCACCTCCCTTCCACTCTCCCCTGACCATCTACCCTATCCTCATCCCTTTAACTCTCCCCTGACCATCTACCATACCCACCTCCCTTCCATTCTCCCCTGACCATCTACCTTACCCGCCTCCCTTCCACTCTCCCCTGACAATCTACCTTACCCGCCTCCCTTCCACTCTCCACTGACCATCTACCTTATCCACCCCCTTCCACTCTCCCCTGACCATGTATCTTACCCGCCTCCCTTCCAGTCTCCCCTGACCATGTACCTTACCCGCCTCCCTTCAACTCTCCCCTGACCATGTACCTTACCCGTCTCCCTTCCACTCTCCCCTGACCATCTACCATACCCACCTCCCTTCCACTCTCCCCTGACCATGTGCCTTACCTGCCTCACTTCCACTCTCCCCTGACCATCTACCCTATCCTCATCCCTTCTACTCTCCCCTGACCATCTACCCTATGCTCCTCCCTTCCACTCTCCCCTGACCATCTACCCTATCCGCCTCCCTTCCACTCTCCCCAGACCATCTACCCTATCCTCATCCCTTTAACTCTCCCCTGACCATCTACCATACCCACCTCCCTTCCATTCTCCCCTGACCATCTACCTTACCGCATCCCTTCCACTCTCCCCTGACCATCTACCTTATCCACCACCTTCCACTCTCCCCTGACCATGTATCTTACCCGCCTCCCTTCCACTCTCCCCTGACCATGTACCTTAACCACCTCCCTTCCACTCTCCCCTGACCATGTACCTTACCCGTCTCCCTTCCACTCTCCCCTGACCATCTACCATACCCACCTCCCTTCCACTCTCCCCTGACCATCTACCTTATCTGCATCCCTTCCACACTCCCCTGACCATCTACCCTATCCTCATCCCTTCCGCTCTCCCCTGACAATCTACATTACCCGCCTCCCTTCCACTCTCCCCTGACCATGTACCTTACCTGCCCCGCTTCCACTCTCCCCTCACCATGTACCTTACCTGCCTCCCTTACACTCTCCCATGACCATCTGCCTTACCCGCCTCCCTTACACTCTCCCCTGACCATGATCCTTACCCGTTTCCCTTCCAATCTCCCCTGACCATGTACCTTACCCGCCTCCCTTCCACTCTCCCATGACTATCTACCCTATCCGCATCCCTTCCACTCTCCCATGACTATCTGCCTTACCCACCACCCTTCCACTCTTCCCTGACCATCTACCTTACCCGCCTCCCTTCCACTCTCTCCTGACAATCTACCTTACCCGCCTCCCTTCCACTCTCCCCAGACCATCTACCTTACCCGCCTCCCTTCCACTCTCCCCTGACTATGTACCTTACCCGCCTCCCTTCCACTCTCCCCTGACCATGTACCTTACCCGCCTCCCTTCCACTCTCCCCAGACCATGTACCTTACCTGCCTCCCTTCCACTCTCCCCTGACCATGTACCTTACCTGCCTCCCTTCCACTCTCCCCTGACCATGTACCTTACCAGCCTCACTTCCACTCTCCCCTGACCATCTACCCTATCCTCATCCCTTCTACTCTCCCCTGACTATCTACCCTATGCTCCTCCCTTCCACTCTCCCTGACCATCTACCCTATCCACCTCCCTTCCACTCTCCCCTGACCATCTACCCTATCCTCATCCCTTTAACTCTCCCCTTACCATCTACCATACCCACCTCCCTTCCATTCTCCCCTGACCATCTACCTTACCCGCCTCCCTTCCACTCTCCACTGACCATCTACCTTATCCACCCCCTTCCACTCTCCCCTGACCATGTATCTTACCCGCCTCCCTTCCAGTCTCCCCTGACCATGTACCTTACCCGCCTCCCTTCCACTCTCCCCTGACCATGTACCTTACCCGTCTCCCTTCCACTCTCCCCTGACCATCTACCATACCCGCCTCCCTTCCACTCTCCCCTGACCATGTGCCTTACCTGCCTCACTTCCACTCTCCCCTGACCATCTACCCTATCCTCATCCCTTCTACTCTCCCCTGACCATCTACCCTATGCTCCTCCCTTCCACTCTACCCTGACCATCTACCCTATCCGCCTCCCTTCCACTCTCCCCAGACCATCTACCCTATCCTCATCACTTTAACTCTCCCCTGACCATCTACCATACCCACCTCCCTTCCATTCTCCCCTGACCATCTACCTTACCGCATCCCTTCCACTCTCTCCTGACAATCTACCTTACCCGCCTCCCTTCCACTCTCCCCTGAAAATCTACCTTACCCGCCTCCCTTCCACTCTCCCCTGACCATCTACCTTATCCACCACCTTCCACTCTCCCCTGCCCATGTATCTTACCCGCCTCCCTTCCACTCTCCCATGACCATGTACCTTACCCACCTCCCTTCCACTCTCCCCTGACCATGTACCTTACCCATCTCCCTTCCACTCTCCCCTGACCATCTACCATACCCACCTCCCTTCCACTCTCCCCTGACCATCTACCTTATCTGCATCCCTTCCACACTCCCCTGACCATCTACCCTATCCTCATCCCTTCCGCTCTCCCCTGACAATCTACATTACCCGCCTCCCTTCCACTCTCCCCTGACCATGTACCTTACCTGCCCTGCTTCCACTCTCCCCTCACCATGTACCTTACCTGCCTCCCTTACACTCTCCCGTGACCATCTGCCTTACCCGCCTCCCTTACACTCTCCCCTGACCATGATCCTTACCCGTTTCCCTTCCAATCTCCCCTGACCATGTACCTTACCCGCCTCCCTTCCACTCTCCCATGACTATCTACCCTATCCGCATCCCTTCCACTCTCCCCTGACTATATGCCTTACCCACCACCCTTACACTCTTCCCTGACCATCTACCTTACCCGCCTCCCTTCCACTCTCTCCTGACAATCTACCTTACCCGCCTCCCTTCCACTCTCCCCATACCATGTACCTTACCCACCTCCCTTCCACTCTCCCCTGACCATCTACCTTACCAACCTCCCTTCCACTCTCCCCTGACCATCTACTGTATCTGCATCTCTTCCACTCTCCCCTGACCATCTACCCTATCCTCATCCCTTCCACTCTCCCCTGACCATCTAGCCTACCCACCTCCCTTCCACTCTCCCCTGACCATCTACCCTATCCTCATCCCTTCACTCTCCCCTGACCATCTACCCTACCCACCCCCTTCCACTCTCCCCTGACAATCTACCCTATCCGCATCCCTTCTACTCTCCCCTTGCCATCTACCCTATCCTCATCCCTTTAACTCTCCGCTGACCATCTACCCTATCCTCATCCCTTCCACTCTCCTCTGCTGGCATTTGTTTGCTAAAAAAAAAATGTGATGCTGGATAATCTTGTGACCCTGGCGGGTGAGGGGTGGTGTGGGCGTAACTTGTGACCCTGGCGGGTGAGGGGTGGTGTAGGCGTTTCCTGGGACCTTGGTGGGTGAGGGGTGGTGTGAGCGTTTCCTGTGACCCTGGTGGATGAGGGGTGGTGTGGGCGTATCCTGTGACCCTGGCGGGTGAGGGGTGGTGTGGGTGTAACCTGGGACCCTGGTGGGTGAGGGGTGGTGTGGGTGTTTCCTGTGACCATGGTGGGTGAGGGGTCGTGTGGGCGTTTCCTGTGACCCTGGTGGGTGAGGGGTGTTGTGGGTGTAACCTGTGACCGTGGCGGGTGAGGGTTGGTGTGGGCGTTTCCTGTGACCCAGGTGGGTGAGGGGTGGTGTGAGCGTTTCCTGTGACCCTGGTGGGTGAGGGGTGGTGTGGGCGTAACTTGTGACCCTGGCGGGTGAGGGGTGGTGTAGGCGTTTCCTGGGACCCTGGTGGGTGAGGGGTGGTGTGAGCGTTTCCTGTGACCATGGTGGGTGAGGGGTGGTGTGGGCGTAACCTGTGACCCTGGCGGGTCAGGGGTGGTGTGGGTGTAACCTGGGACCCTAGTGGGTGAGAGGTGGTGTGGGCGTTTCCTGTGACCATGGTGGGTGAGGGGTGGTGTGGGCGTTTCCTGTGACCCTGGTGGGTGAGGGGTGTTGTGGGTGTAACCTGTGACCCTGGTGGGTGAGGGTTGGTGTGGGCGTTTCCTGTGACCGTGGTGGGTGAGGGGTTGTGTGGGCGTTTCCTGTGACCCTGGTGGGTGAGGGGTGGTGTGGGTGTAACTTGTGACCCTGGCGGGTGAGGGGTGGTGTGGGCGTTTCCTGTGACCCTGGCGGGTGAGGGGTGTTGTGGGTGTAACCTGTGACCCTGGTGGGTGAGGGGTGGTGTGGGCATGACCTATGACCCTGGTTGGTGAGGGGTGGTGTGGGCGTTTCCTGTGACCTGGTGGGTGAGGGGTGGTGTGGGTGTTTCCTGTGACCCTGGCAGGTGAGGGGTGGTGTGGGCGTTTCCTGTGACCTGGTGGGTGAGGGGTGGTGTGGGCGTTTCCTGTGACCCTGGCGGATGAGGGGTGGTGTGGGCCTTGGCTATGGCACTACTGGTATTGGTGCAAGATTACCCGATGACCCCGTAGGCTGCAGGGATTGGAGGGGGCCAGGCCGATGATGCAGCTGCAGGTGGGTGTGGTGCAGGCCTCACTAATGATAGTGGTGGGGGTGTGGACTAGCCTTCAACATTTTAGGGCAGTGGATAGTGTTGGCCTTGCCTCAGCACTGTTGAGGGTGGTGGGTGATGTGAGACCTGTCTATCACCCTGGTGGATACAGGGATAGGAGAGGCCCAGGCGTTTGGTATGGCACTGGCAGTGTGGTGTGTAATCTGACTAGCCTATGACACGGTTAGTGGTGGTGTGTAACTAGCCAATGAGCGTGGTGGGTGCAGGGTTGTTGTAGGCCTATCCTATGACCCTGGTTGATGCCGTGCAGGGTGGGCTCTGACTCTATCAGGGCAGGGGTTGGAGGGGCCTAGCCGAGGAATCTGCCACCATTGCCGTTCCAGTTGTTTTGGACTGCAACTCCCATCAGCCCTAGCTAGCACAAGCAATGATGAGGGGTCATGAGTGCCACAATCCAAAACATCTGAAGAGCCACAGGTTGCAGACCCTTGGCCAAGCCTAAGGCACTGCTAGGGAAATGGATGGCTTGGGCCCAGCCCATGGCATTGTTCTGGGTGGTTTGGGCCTAGCCTATAACAATGTAACAAGCACCTAGATTCCTCAAGGCTTTGTGCGCTGCTATAAATGCTAAATAAATAAAAAATAAAAAACAGTTATGGGTGGTGTGGGCCTAGGCTATGACACTGTACTGGGTGGTGTGGACCTAGCATATGACAATGTAACTAGCACCTAGATGCAGCAGGGTTTTGAATCACCAGAAGTTTTTTTTTAGGTTGTGGCTGCGTAGGTATAGGGTGTTACAGTAGTCTAGTCTGGATAAGATAAGAGCTCTTGCTAGCATGATACAACTGTCGAATGACAAAAGAAGGACTGCAGGTACTGATGAGCTTTGAGGTGTACGTTGCTGCAGATGCTGTAGCGTTGACTTGTCTAGTTAATCTGAGAGCTGAATCAAGATAGACACCTAAGGTTTTGACTTCCTTGGAGACATTGATCGTAATGTGATCAATAACAAAGGATTTGAAGGGGTTGCCGAGTTTGTTTAGGTGGTTTTGTGTGCGTATGAGTAGTAACTCTGTTTTTTCATCATTTACAGATAGGCCATGTATAGCCATCTAAGCCTGGATAGTTTGGTAGATTTTGTTTAATGATTTTGAGTCTATCTCATATGTGCCTGTATTGGGTATGAGGATTTGGGTGTCACCTGCATAATTAGTGTAGGTGACACCCAGATTATCCAGAAGGTTGAATAGTGGTTTGGTGAAAATATTGTAGAGTGTGGGGGGGGACACAGGAACCTTGAGGAACTCCATCGGAGACTGGGGCTGGCAATGCTGCTACGGTAGGTGAGAAGACCCTCATAGTTTTGTTGGTTAGGAAGGACTGTATTCTATATATGGCTTTGATTGAAAAGTGGGCCGCCAAAGAGAGGTGTTTGCAGAGTTCATTGTGGTTGACTAAATCAAAGGCTGCTGAGAGGTCTAGCAGGAGAAGGAGTGCTCATTTCCCTTTGTCTTTAATCTCACCCATTTGTATTTTTAGATCCAATAGGGCTTATTCAGTGCCATGTCCTGGCCGGAAGCCTGATTGGCCAAGGTGTAGGAGGTTGTTGGCTTACTGGTGGTTTTGGATTTGCAGATAAGCTGCTTGGTCCAATATTTTGAGGAGGAAAGTTACTGTTGTTATGGGGCGGTAGTTTGTGGGAATATTAGGGTCTAAAGCAGGTTTCTTGAGAATCGTGGGGGAACCCACTCATCTTTGAGGCTAGTTGGGACAGTGTTTGTTTCAAATGAGGCATTGATTAGAGAAGAGATGAAAGGAGTATGGTCAGCCGCGCAGTCTTTAATGAGCGAGGCCTGGCATATATCACCCTGGCACCTGGATGGTTTGAGGCCTGTGATAATTTCAATGCTTCTGATGTTGAGACTGGGGTGAATTCAAATTGTATATTGGAATTTTGGGAAGTATATATGGAAATCTGTAGGATTTGGTCAGATGTTCAGTTCAGCTTTTTTAATAAAATGTTTGATTGTAGTAGGGTGATTTTGTCAAGGAGGGCTTTTTGAATGTCGGTGCAGCAGGCAGTGCCCTTACAACATCATGTTTGTGTTAGCACCGACAGGGTTACCACCAGACCCGTAATGAGGCATTCTGTTTCTGAACTCAATGACATACGTAAGCTAGCATGTTCACCGTATACAGCATGGGCTTCTGTCACCGGGTGCAGAAGGCAGTAAGAAAGCTGATCCAAAGAGCCTTTAATTAGTAAAACTAACTGCTCCTTGCAGCCATGGTTAAATGTATCATTGAGTCTGTCTGAGCGACCCTTCAGACATTCAAGACCGATGGGGAAGTCTTCGCAATGGAGAGCCACTAAGCTATTGAATGCGTTGTCCTTTGACCTCCAACGTTTACATGACCTTCTGATATTCAGGAAAATATTGAACACTTTTTTTGTTCAAGTGCGTTCTTCCTGCCTTTGGCTGTCGACAGTTCAGTGCTTCGATGTCTCAGCCACAAGCGCTATACAAATACGCATAAATACTCAATCTAAAAAAGACAGTGGTCATTAACTCCAGAGCACAGGTGGGTACCATCGAACGGTACAGTTTGGCAGCACTGAAGGTTCGACTACAAACCATTGCAGCAGCTCATTTCAAGGGTTATGCCTTAAAACAAGACGTTTCATGTGAGGTTAAGAGCACAGTTTTACGAGACAAAGGTCTTGAAAATGTCTTTTATTGAAAGTGCAGTTTCTGTGGCCAAAGAAGTGTTGTGTGTTTGCCTTCAAAGCGCGACATATGATGCAAACAGATGTCATGCTTTCCTCCGATCACATCCTTCAGGTGAGTGCTCTCGGTTCTGGTATTCCTGCATGAGATATGCTTCAAATCGGCCTGATTACGAGTATGGTGGTAAGTGGTGTAATTGGTAGTATCTATTACCGCCAACTTTACCACTACGCCAAATTATGAGGTTGGACAAGGAGTGGAGGATTTACTTCGAGGAAAATCTTGGAGGTAAACTCTGCCACTCATTGCTGACAAATCGGCAGAATAAGCGGAAATTACTGTGGCGGGAATTACCACGGTAGAGATTCTGCTGCAGTAATTCCTCTAAAACAGTCCAATTGAACCCAATAGATTCAAAATAAATGGGGATTTACACCGCCACCAATAATTGAGAGGAAATTCCGTTGAAGCAATGGGCAGTAACGGTAATTCAGCTGGGCGGTGTTCTGGCAGTTTTACCACCGGGATACCGCCCAACTCATAATTGGGCCCAAATCACGTTCAAGAGCTGAAGCTCAAGTGGCCAAAGCAACGATAGGGGATGGATAGCCGCAGACACCCACTTTCTCTGCTTCCAAAAACGTACTTGCACGTAGAGGCGTTACTAGGGGGGGGCTAAGGGGGCTACAGCCCCTGGTCTTTTGGCGGTAGCCCCGGATAGAATCTCAGGAGCTACAAGCAAAAGGCTAGCTAGCCCCCAGTCCCGACATTTCCGACATCAGCGTAACCCCGGGTCTTTTCCAGACCTAGCAACACCCCTGCGAGATGAGTAGCACCAGCGCATCAGTGCTTCTGCAGAAGAAGCCTTTGACACAATTGACTTAAGGCTGGAGGGCAGCCTTCACACTGTGCTGAGTATGGTCTTAATTTCATGCCTCTCGTCTCGCGTATGGCCTCTGCTTGACGATGCATTCGCATGCATTTCCATGCTGTGAAGGGTTAAGCCCAAGTCGTTTTCCTTGTAGGATTTCCCCAGCATAAACCCTGACACCACAAACACACTGTGCAGTAGTAACACCTGATTCCTGCAAGTCACTTGACTGCCCCCCCCCCCCAACCCTCACTGCTTGAACCCCTTTTCAAGAATGTCCTTCCATCGCCCTAAAAGATGAAAGTGATGGTATGAAAATGTGACGGCCTCCTTCTGCTGGTTTGACTCTGGGGTGAAAGCTTGGAGGGTCTGCATGAATGAGGCAGTGATGCAGTGAGTACAATGCTGAGTGTCATTTTGTATTTATTGTTTTATATAGCGCCTTAATCCAATGCTAGGTGATATTAATTGCAAAGGTTTTACACCAGGTCAAATCCCCATGTCGGTTGTCTCCGAGCACCTGCCTCTGCTGGAGGTGGGCACCTTGTGTGCCCGGCTGGGGATCCAGGTGTCTTCTGGGGGAAACGGAGGACGCAGACATGACAGGGCGGGAAAGTGAGGGTGTTGCCATGGATGCAGGCATGGGGGGACGTAGAAGGGGGAAAAGGAGTGTGTTCTTAGCGAGCCTGCACTTGGAGCAATCAAGCTGGCTGATTGATTGGGATTGTTCATTGACAGGAATGTTCTCAATGCCCATGGCTTCAAAAGGGTTGCCTGCGGGCGGCAGTGCACAGAGTATTTGGCTGCTTGATGCCCCAGAGAGGAGCTACCCCCCCCCACACCCTCCCACAACTAAATCAGGGAGGCTTTTTTACCCAGGATTCTATTCTTAAACGTTTTAGGAGCCAACTCCGTGACAGTAATTCCAAGCCGGGGGGCCAGACATGCACCCGCTATGAGAGACCCTGTGAAAAGGCACCATAGATAGAGAACAAAGGGTAGGGTGGGCTTTCATACATCTGTCCACACATTCTAGGACATGTCCTAACCTGGGTACTCACTGCACAGCTCAAGGTTCCTTTGCAGGGTCTGCGTACGCCGCGCGATGGTAGCCATATGGCGAGAAGACAGTTGTCATCATGAGGACTAGATAGCAGGTAGGGAATATTTCAAGCAGTGTTTCTCCCCCGCCTCTCCCCCCCCACTCCCAACCTCCATCCGCCTGCTTGCCCTAGGATGTACACTTTGCTCAGCAGCTTTGAGAACGTTTGACCAATAATTGATCCATTGAGTCCCAACTTGCTAAGACACTCGAGCATTTTCAGCAGTGATACAGGCATGCCGCAGTAAGAATACCCGACAATTCATTTGTGTTGGCATTATAAAGAGCCCAGTGGAGGGTGCTTCCATCCACGAGACAAGCCAGCCAATCCCCACTGCTCCACGTGTGCCCCAAACAGACCATGGTGTGTCGGACTAAGGCAGTTCTTCCAGGACTCCCATCATAAACTTGATAAAAGAGAAGGCGGCACTTCATGTCTCGTGACCAGGATACAAACCATGTCCAAGAACAAAGTTGGCACTCAAACACTTAAACATCAGCCCATGGTTGGACCCTCCAGCCTACCTGCTATATATAGGGGGTCAAGGACCACTTGCAGCGTCTGCTCTCTAGAGAAATGTCCTCACAATATGCAAATGCACTTTCATACCCTACCTGGAGCCCTAACCCTAACCCTACCAGGAGCCCTAACCTTAACCACAACCCTAACCTTAACCCTAACCTTAACAACAACCCTAACCCTAACCCTAACCCTAACCTGGAGCCCTAACCCTAACCCTACCTGGAGCACTAACCCTAACCTTAACCACAACTCTAACCCTTACACTAACTCTAACCCTAAACCTACCTGGAGCACTAACCCTAACCTTAACCACAACTCTAACCCGTACACTAACCCTAACCATAAACCTACCTGGAGCACTAACCTTAACCCTAACCCTAACTCTACCTGGAGCACTAGCCCTAACCTTAACCACAACTCTAACCCTAACCCTAACCCTACCTGGAGCCCTAACCCTAACCTTAACCACAACCCTAACCCTAACCCTACCTGGAGCACTAACCCTAACCTTAACCACAACCCTAACCCTAACCCTACCTGGAGCACTAACCCTAACCTTAACCACAACCCTAACACTAACACTAACACTAACCCTAACCCTAACCCTACCTGGAGCACTAACACTAACCTTAACCACAACACTAACCCTAACCCTAACCCTAACCCTAACCTGGAGCACTAACCCTAACCTTAACAACAACCCTAACCCTAACACTAACCCTAACCCTAACCCTAACACTAACCCTAACACTAACCCTAACCCTAACCCAACCCTAACCCTAACCCCAACCTGGAGCACTAACCCTAACCTTAACCGCAACCATAACACTAACCCTAACCCTAACCCAACCCTAACCCTAACCCTAACACTAACCCTAACCCTAACCCTACATGGAGCACTATCCCTAACCTTAACCACAACCCTAACCCTAACCCTAACCCTACCTAGAGCACTAACCCTAACCTTAACCACAACCCTAACCCTAACACTAACCCTAACCCTACCTGGAGTACTAACCCTAACCTTAACCACAACCCTAACCCTAACACTAAACCTAACCCTAACCCTAACCCTACCTGGAGCACTAACCCTAACCTTAACCACAACTCTAACGCTAACACTAACCCTAACCCTATCTGCAGCACTAACCCTAACCTTAACCACAACTCTAACCCTTACACTAACCCTAACCCTAAACCTACCTGGAGCACTAACCCTAACCCTAACCACAACTCTAACCATTACACTAACCCTAACCCTAGCTGGAGCACTAACCCTAACCTTAACCACAGCTCTAACCCTTACACTAACCCTAACCCTAAACCTACCTGGAGCACTAACCCTAACCCTAACCACAACTCTAACCCTTACACTTACCCTAACCCTAACTCTACCTGGAGCACTAACCCTAACCTTAACCACAACTCTAACCCTTACACTAACCCTAACCCTAACTCTACCTGGAGCACTAACCCCAACCTTAACCACAACTCTAACCCTTACACTAACCCTAACCCTAACTCTACCTGGAGCACTAACCCTAACCTTAACCACAACTCTAACCCTTACAGTAACCCCAACCCTAAACCTACCTGGAGCACTAACCTTAACCCTAACCCTAACTCTACCTGGAGCACTAGCCCTAACCTTAACCACAACTCTAACCCTTACACTAACCCTAACCCTAAACCTACCTGGAGCACTAACCTTAACCCTAACCCTAACTCTACCTGGAGCACTAGCCCTAACCTTAACCACAACTCTAACCCTTACACTAACCCTAACCCTAAACCCACCTGGAGCACTAACCCTAACCTTAACCACAACTCCAACCCTTACACTAACCCTAACCCTAACTTTAGCTGGAGCACTAACCCTAAACTTAACCACAACTCTAACCCTTACACTAACCCTAACCCTAAACCTACCTGGAGCACTAACCCTAACCTTAACCACAACTCTAACCCTTACACTAACCCTAACCCTAAACCTACCTGGAGCACTAACCCTAACCTTAACCACAACTCTAACCCTTACACTAACCCTAACCCTAAACCTACCTGGAGCACTAACCCTAACCTTAACCACAACTCTAACCCTTACCCTAACCCTAAACCTACCTGGAGCACTAACCCTAACCTTAACCACAACTCTAACCCTTACACCAACCCTAACCCTAAACCTACCTGGAGCACTAACCCTAACCTTAACCAAAACTCTAACCCTTACACTAACCCCAACCCTAACTCTACCTGGAGCACTAGCCCTAACCTTAACCACAACTCTAACCCTTACACTAACCCTAACCCTAAACCTACCCGGAGCACTAACCTTAACCCCAACCCTAACTCTACCTGGAGCACTAGCCCCAACCTTAACCACAACTCTAACCCTTACACTAACCCTAACCCTAAACCTTACCCCAACCCTAACCCTTAGCCTAACCCTAGATGAACCAGCCTTTGGAAAGCATTAGGTGCCTTTAACGGAACTCGAAGGGGCTCTTGGGGGATGAGGACCTCCCAAGGACCTTTGTTTGCCCACCTCTTCAATAACACACAGCATTCCCACATTTTCGAATCCGTTTCTCCTGTTTTCCAGTTAATGCTTCTCCCTGAGACATGGCATCCTCTCGAGGAGTCTCTTCTGAAACCCCGACTCGGTTTCCAAACAGAAAATCTTCATGTTTTAATTAAGATAGAAGTTTTTAGGTGTTATCATAAGAGGGTGACTTTCGCTAATTCTGCGTCCATTTCAAGCTATGCAGGCCTTAATTAAATGGTGGCGTAAAGTGACTAGGCAGCGAGGAAACTTCATTAAATCCCCCAGCTGATGATAAATAACCAGACAATTTCAATTATAGTAATTGAGAAAATTAACTAATGTGCTTTGGAATATAAAAAAATGGTATTGATGCAGTATAAGAAAACACAACTGACATTAAATGTAAAAAGGACATTTGAGTGTTAAATCTTCTGTGTCTTGCTCACAACATTGCAAAAGCTGGCTGGTGAGATTAAAAAAATAAGTCTCCCTGGGCTGCCAGAGACTATTGAGTTGGCCCTCATTAGGACTCTGGCGCTAAACCATGGTGCTATTCGCACCATGGTCCATGCTGCTGTCCGCCATGGCGGAATGGGGGATTACCGCCGTATTCCAAGGTAGGGAAGGCGGTAATTCCCCCTTCCTCCATGGCCCTTCCCCATTCCCATTTTTGCCCCATAGGGCTCAATGGGAATGGGGAAGGCGCTAATTACGGTACCGCAAATTGCAGTACCGTAATTAGCACCAAGGTCCCTTTGCTGGTCCCTACTTTAACAGCTGGTAAAACCAGCCGTTAAGGTCGGGTCCCGCAAAGGGACCTCGTAATTAGGCGCTAGGTGTTTAACGGCGCCACAGACTTTTACGGCGCCGTTAAACACTTAGCGCCTGGGTCATTGATCTTAGTTTGCAGGGTGTTGGTGGGAGATTCAAGTGTCCTCCGGGAACTGCTGATTGGTGACCATCTTGCACACGTGATGGACGTGCAGGACGTCGTGTGTCTTGGTCTGTGACATAAACAGTCTGTAAGTTTATGATCCTAGAATCAGGCTTTGGAGGAATTATGCGACCAAAGAGCTCACCACATTGCTACAAAGGAACGAGCTGGTCTATGTTTCTTAAGCAAAATGTGGATGGGAGAACACACTTAGTTAGGACCAAGACATCTGGCAACAGCAGACCAGTTTACAGGGATAATGGACACAGGGCAGTGGGCATAAGTGTGAAAGAGGCGGGGGGTGGTTGGGTCGGTGGTTGCGTCCAGCGGCTGGCAGCAGACCTGGCAGATCAGGTCTACTTTTGGAACTCCCTGTGTTCACTTGGGTAACAGCGCTAATCCCAGTGCTTGAGTGTTCCATGTTGGCCAATGGGGTCATTCACTGTCTACATCAAACACCAGTGAGTGTTTATCTGCTTCAACAGCGCCCTTTCAATCTTACATTTCCTCTTATGCATTGGTTCATTTTGGACACTTCACCTGGCAGTCTTAGTCACTTGGCAAGGGACATGCTAATTGCACCAGGAGCGGTGCCAGTCAAAGTTAAATGCGTGTTTGTGTGGTGGCGAGTGTTGTTTGTCAGGTTTGTTGCTTTAAATGTACAGATGGGCACAGCTGGGCACAGCTGGGCAGGGAAGGTAGCGAGTGAAGGGAACACTGGATTAAGGAGTATGGCCACAGACTCTCAGTTTCCACCCAGAAATGATATGACTGAAACCAAGGGGAAGGCCTTTGGTGCAGTGCCAGGAAGGACACACTACCACATTCTCACAAAGACGCTCAACCATCTGCAGTGCACCTCTCAAGTTGTGTGGTGTGTAGTAGTGTCCTGCTGTAAATCTGCCAGAGCTGGGAGGCTGGCACGAGTGGCAAACTTAGTGATGTGCCAATGCACACCCGACAGTGCAAGGGCACCCGTCTAAGATCTAGTTTAGAAAGCAGGGCACTGTGTCATAGCTCTAACGCCCCAAACTCCAGGAGCAAGGAGGTGGGGGGAAGAAGGGGTCAGGCGTGCATCCATGTAAGAAAATATGAACTCTATTGCGAAGAAGCACAGATCGTGTGGACATTAGACATTGTCAAACATGTTGTCCGTCTCCAAACATGCTAAATTACAGACATAACACAACAGCAGTGCAAGCTGAAACCAGGTTGCAGGACATGCATTCTGCATCCAGGAAGATGGCAGCACACCCACTGCAAAAGGAGCTGGCAAGTTCTCAATGATGGATTAATAGCTCGCTTGGGATAACCCCTGTTTGTCCACGAAATGTACCTGTGTTTTTAAAATCAATAGGTGAGGCCCACCTGAGGCCACAGCAAAGAAGCTCTGCACAGGAGAAAGTGCATGGGGGGAGGAGAGGAGGGGGCTAGAGGAGAGTTTTGTCATCCGATGGAGAGAGTAGAGTGAGAAGTACTCAACTAGGTAGATGGGGCAAGACGATGGACAGATCTGTAGCGGAGGAGAAGGACGGTAAAGTGAGAGCAATGGGAACTCACTGGCTAAGCAATGGATGAAGTGAGAGCAATGGGAACTCACTGGATAAGCAATGGATGGAGTGAGAGCAATGGGAACTCACTGACTAAGCAATGGATGGAGTGAGAGCAATGGGAACTCACTGGCTAAGCAATGGATGAAATGAGAGCAATGGGAACTCACTGGCTAAGCAATGGATGGAGTGAGAGCAATGGGAACTCACTGGCTAAGCAATGGATGAAATGAGAGCAATGGGAACTCACTGGCTAAGCAATGGATGGAGTGAGAGCAATGGGAACTCACTGGCTAAGCAATGGATGTAAGAGGACCGCAGTCATCGAGAAAACAGCTCAAGATGCGGCTCTCTGTCTAACTGCTACAAACACCCAACAGAGCCCCCCACACACGCAGCTGTGTCACAAAGCTTGTCCTCTAAGCACACCCTTCAAACTAGACTAACACTTCAACCAAGAAAGAACCCCCTCTGGGAGGAATTCGACCATCCGCATGGTGGGAGTGAGGGGAGTGAGCTCGCCTTGGCTTTTTGACGGTTTAATTAAATGGAATGATGGAAGACCAATCTCAGCAAACAGTGTGGGGCTAATCCACACACACTTGCCTATGCTCACACCACAAGCACATAAACCCATATACTCTGTTTGGACACAGTCTGCCCTGTCATGTTTTGGAATGTGACAGCCAGGAATACACTATATCATCTCCATAAAGAGGCAGGACCAAACAACCCCCTGCTATGGTCAGACTGATTAACTGCTGCCTAATCTTTTGTTAGGCCCTGCAGATGGTGGCAGCGATTAACATACCAATTCAAGGGTACTTCAAACAGGCACATATGGGGCCTGGCTGCAAAGGTTAACAAAGGAGACAGGAAACCCAACAACTTTTCATATGTAACTGTATCAACCTGAAGCCAGCTCCTGCCCTCAGTGTCATTGACAGTGAACTGTCAGGTCTGGGGCTGGCGTCTATAGTATGCCAACGCGGAAGAGTAACCCCATTCATTAGGTATGAGCATGTGGTTTGCAGGAGCCATAGAGTATGGTCTCACTGCAGCTTCAAGGGAGATCTGCTGCTTTTATCAGGAACCAAAGAGAGATCCATCAACCAGAGACACTCTTTGATCAACAATAGACAGGAAGAACGATAGGACCAAGTATTACATGTTTTCACCCCATTACCTTGCCTGTTGCAAAGCACTCTGGTTATGAAATCATGCATACAGGAGTTGGTGGGGATCTCAAGATTGGTTTGTTAAGGTAGGCTTCCCCTACACCAATCGCTGTGGCTCATTTGGCTTTAAAAGAGCGCTGAGCCCCTCTTTTGGCAGATCACCTGACGACTTCACCAGAAGTAACAAAGAAGAGCTGAACCTTGGAGCCTGGCTGAAGGTACAGTCTGCCTTATATCTTCCACCAGTGAAGGAAGGCCAGGATTTCCAAAGAGGGAAGCAAGATCCCTCCCCTAATCATCCCCCAGAGCACAAAGGGATATCAAGAACTCAGGGAACCATCCAGCAGCTCCAGACCTATTACCCAGCCAGTACACAGCATGCCGTGCTCGGCTCTGCAGCAAGCTTCCTAGGTAGGTTTGAGGAATTTGACCATCCACACTGTGGGTTTGCGCTCTCCTGTGCTTTTTTTGAAATTTTAAATAAAATTAAATGATGGTAGATCAATCACCAGACAATGTGCTAATCTGCACACACTTTCCTATGCTCACTGAATGTCATACAAATAAACCTATGCACTCTGGTTGGACACAGCCTACAGGTGCCACCCCCCTGTCAAATGTAGATGGTATATGACAGCCAAGAGATCATCAAGTCTTCTCAGAAGGGGGAAGGCAAAACCTTCCCCCTGCCATGGTCTGCCTAATTAACTAACAAAGGTACCATGGACCTGCCCTGTCCTTTATTAGCTGCTGGTGGCAGCTTCACATACTAATCATAATTAATTCAAGCAGGCCCAAAGGAGTCCTCATTGCAGGACCAACAAAAGAGACAGGAAAATCCAACAACCTTTCATATTCACTGTGTGAACCTGAAGCCAGCTCCCGCCTCTCAGTATCAAGGGCAGTGACCTGTCATGTCTGGGCCTATGTGTTTACAGTAGACAACCCCCACAGGGTGACCCCATTCAGTAGGTACGGGTATGTGGATTGATGGATACAGCAGGTCTGTTCTTGCTGCAGCTTCAAGGGAGACCCACCACTTTAATCAGGAACTACAGAGAGCTCAATTAACCAGAGAGACACTTTGGGCCTCATTACAACCCTGGCGTTAAGGGGTTAATGGCGCCGTAAAAGGCTGCGGCGCTGTTAAACCCTTAACGCCCGATTCACACTTTAACGCATGCTTTTTGCAGGCATTAAAGTCCAACCCGCTAAGGGACCTTGGTGCTAATTACAGCACCGTAATTTACGGTGCCGTAATTAGTGCCTTCCCCATTCCCATTGAGCCCTATGGGCCAAAAATGGCCCATAGGGAATGGGGAAGGGGCCATGGTGAATGGGGATTTACCGCCCACCAACCTTGGAATGGGGCGGTAAATTGCCATCAACCATGGTGGAATCTGGCATGGACCATGGTGCTAATAGCACCATGGTCCAACACCAGGGTTGTAATGAGGCCCTTTGATCCAAAACAGACAGGAAGAATGGTGGGACTCTGGTTTTGACCACAGGCATACAGAAGATTGTTGGAGGGGACCCAGGACTGATACATTAATGTAGGCCTTGCCTACACCAATTACTGTGGAGCATTTGGCTTTAAAAGCAGACTGAACCCCTCTTTTGGGCAGATCATGTGAAGACTTTGTAAGGAGTAGCAAGAAGAACTCAGCATTGGACCGTGGCTGAAGGTACAGTCTTCCTGACATCTTCTGCCAGTGAAGGAAGGCCAGGACTTCCAAGAGGGAAGCAAGATCCCTCCCCTAAACATCTCCCAGGAAACAGAGGGGGATAAAGGGTCCAGAGGACCTTCCAGCAGCTCTGGAACGGGTTCACGGCCTACACACAGCGTGCCCTGCTAGGCTCTGCAGCAAGCTTCCTACGTGAGAAGTGCCAGAGAGTCTCTGAAACTGAAACCAAGGATAAAGTAGCTGCCTGCAACACTCTCCCCAGCTTTGGGCCGTCCACCTTAAAGGACGGCACAAGCCCAGTGAAGAAGCTAGGAGGTGTGAATTGATGTCTGCCTTAAAGGACATTTTCGAGGCAGTCGAGCCCCCGATGAAACCGACTGCAACGTTGACTGTTGTTACGCTGTGGTTGCTCATGCGGTCATGCCTCGACAACTGTCTAAGACCCACCGAACAGCAATGAGACAATGATTCCTGACCCCAAGCTGCCGTGTAGGCCAGCCGGCAGCCGTCCATCTAGCCTTGCTCACCGAACTGCCTGCCATCTGATACCCACAGCTGTCTCCTATCTTGAACTGTGTTGCAGAAGTTGCAAAGCGCCCTGAAACTGACTCTACAATGTCGAGCACCAAGAACCTCTACAAGCATAAGGTACATTGTGTTAGTGTCCCTTGGTCCTTCTTCGAAGACCTCCGCTGACATTTTATGGCACATTGCTGCCTTTGTGTTGAAACCAAGTATCCTTGAACTATTGCGATTGATTACTTTACTGACTACCCTCCTGTAAGTATCCAGATGATTGTATTTTCGCTGTGTTGCAACTAAGCAACGATCCACGACCTTTCAGAGATGAGCCTTCTGTTCCGTCCACCTGACCAAAATTGGACAAGGGGTCTTATAATTAATTTGTATTTCAATCTGTTTGGATCTGTTCTGGGGCACTAGAGGTGTGGGGCTGATTGATGGTTTCTAAACTAATATTCACTCCTTGACCACTGGTGCCCCGGAAGTTGGTTCGTCACACCCTCCTTGCATCTGAGGAAGATTAAGATTGCTTTCCTCGGCCGTGTTTTCTTTCCTCCTTTTCTCAATGTCTCTGGCCTCGCTAACTCCCCCATTGCTTAAATGGCAACGTTTTTCACATTTTACACTCCCTTTTTTGTATTAGCTGTAAGGTTTGGCAATAGGTTTCTTAGTATAGGCCATTTTTATTTTGAACCACGCCACTGGGACTGCTTTATTTTTCATTTGATGGTCGACGCTTGTTCCCATCTGAGATTTTGGTTGAGATTAGGCGTTTTCCAACCTGCATACAGTTTAATAAACACCCCTGAACTGTGATCACTTGTATCTGTCTTTACTGTTGCCACCATGTGTTCCTTACAGTGTACCACTGTAATTTTGCCTGCTGTGATTTTGCTCCTAGGTGTCCCACTGTAATTTTGCCTGCTGTGATTTTGCTCCTAGGTGTCGCACTCTAATTTTGCCTGCTGTGATTTTGCTCCTAGGTGTCCCACTGTAATTTTGCCTGCTGTGATTTTTCTCCTAGGTGTCCCACTGTCATTTTGCCTGCTGTGATTTTGCTCCTAGGTGTCGCACTCTAATTTTGCCTGCTGTGATTTTGCTCCTAGGTGTCCAACAGTAATTTTGCCCGACTCTAATTCTGCTTCTGGATGTCCCATTGTAATTTTGTAAATAAGTGTCCCACTCTGATTTTGCCCCACTCTGATTTTGCCCCGCTCTGATTTTGCTCCTATGTTCCCCCCTGTGATTGTGTGCCAAAGCGTCCCACATTGATTTTTTGACTACTGTGATTTGTTCCTAGAATTACTTCACTCTACTATGAATTGGTGTCATCTTCTGCCTGCTCCCTGCATGTCTTTGCCTATATTTTTCAACTGTGATTTAGGACCAAGCGCTGCATTCCGTCTACTGCCAGGTATTCCAGGCTACTGTAAGGTGTGTGACAAATTTGCAATAGCCCCAGCAGCAAAGGGAAACTGGGGAACTTTGGGTGGTTATGGGATGCTACCCATTCTATGATGCGACCCCCTAGAACTCACCTAGTCCTCCAAATTCTGGAAAGAAAGATCACGATCACAAGTTACACATAGCTCTCAAAGATTCCATAGCCAGGGCTAGACTCTCAGGCAAATACAATTAAAGGATGAAACGTAAGTTGCCTATCATGAATGAGGTCTGCAGGTCCAGGTGTGTAGCTTGAGTCCCAGCACCACTCATGTCCACGGGTCAAAGCCTCACTTACATCACAGAATGGAGCTGTTGAATACCTGGTGATAGAGGCTGGTAGAGACTAGAAAAAAAAGTCAGGTTGCGGAAGTGAGCCAGGGCACTATATCTATTGAGGATGCTGAGTGACTCAGAGGCGCTATATCCATTGAGGATGCTGAGTGACTCAGAGGCGCTATATCCATTAAGGATGCTGAGTGAGTCAGGAGTGCTATATCCCTATGAAGGTGACTGAGCCAGTGGCACCATGTCCCGTACATTTGACAGAACTAGCAAGGTGCTAAATCTCCAGGGACAGCAACACCAAAGAGACATAGTTGGATGCCAAATAGGGTTGTGGTCATCAACACTATTGCAAGTCGCTAGAGTGAGTACACAGCTAAGGGGGGAGAATATTCTTCCCATACCAACCTAAGTGGGTAGGATGCCTACCAGTGTTGCTCCAGAGAGGACAGCTGAGCCCAGCAGAGCCGTAGGATAGGAGGGGGAGTATCAGTCCTGCCTGACCCAGACCAATGAGTGCCTACAGGGTCCAAGGACCATAAATAGCCTACCTGAGGTGCATCACTAGCAGGGACTCAACATGGCTGCAACATTCACTCCTTCCAACCTGCACTCATCCACATGCGTGTCTTCTGTATCTGCCCCTCCCTCTCTATCACACGCAGGTGACAGGTGCATCCCACCTGCACTCATCCACATGGGAGTCTTCTGCATCTGCCTCTCCCTCTCTATCACACACAGGTGACGGGTGCATCCCACCTGCACTCATCCAAATGGGCGTCTTCTGCATCTGCCTCTCCCTCTCTCCCACACAGGTGACAGGTGCATCCCACCTGCACTTATCCACATGGGTATCTTCTGCATCTGCCTCTCTCTCTCTATCACACACAGGTGACAGGTGCATCCCACCTGCACTCATCCACATGGGCGTCTTACGTATCTGCCTCTCCCTCTCTATCACACACAGGTGACGGGTGCATCCCACCTGCACTCATCCACATGGCCGTCTTCTGCATCTGCCTCTCACTCGCTATCACACACAAGTGAAAGGCGCGTCCCACCTGCACTCATCCACATGGCAGTCTTCTGCATCTGCCTCTCCCTCTCTATAACATACAGGTGATGGGTGCATCACACCTGCACTGATCCACGTGGCCCTTCTATGCATCTGCCTCTCCCTCTCTTCCACACAGGTGACAGGTGCATCCCACCTGCACTTATCCACATGGGCATCTTCTGCATCTGCCTCTCCCTCTCTATCACACACAGGGTGCATCACACCTGCACTCATCCACATGGGCGCCTTCTGCATCTGCCTCTCACTCTCTCCCACACAGGTGATGGGTGCATCCCACCTGCACTCATCTACATGGGCATCTTCTGCATCTGCCTCTCCCTCTCTATCACACACAGGGTGCATCACACCTGCACTCATCCACATGAGTGTCTTCTGCATCTGCCTCTCCCTCGCTATCACACACAGGTGACAGGCGCGTCCCAACTGCACTCATCCACATGGCAGTCTTCTGCATCTGCCTCTCCCTCTCTATAACATACAGGTGACGGGTGCATCACACCTGCACTCATCCACGTGGCCCTCTTATGCATCTGCCTCTCCCTCTCTTCCACACAGGTGAAAGGTGCATCCCACCTGCACTCATCCACATGACCGTCTTCTGCATCTGCTTCTCCCTCTCTATCACACACAGGTGACAGGTGCATCCCACCTGCACTCATCCACATGGCAGTCTTCTGCATCTGCCTCTCCCTCTCTATAACATACAGGTGACGGGTGCATCACACCTGCACTCATCCACGTGGCCCTCTTATGCATCTGCCTCTCCCTCTCTTCCACACAGGTGACAGGTGCATCCCACCTGCACTCATCCACATGGCAGTCTTCTGCATCTGTCTCTCCCTCTCTCCCACACAGGTGATGGGTGCTTCCCACCTGCACTCATCCACATGGGTGTCTTCTGCATCTGCCTCTCCCTCTCTATCACACACAGGGTGCATCACAAGTGCACTCACCCACATGGGTGTCTTCTGCATCTGCCTCTCCCTCTCTATCACACACAGGGTGCATCACACCTGCACTCATCCACATGGGTGTCTTCTGCATCTGCCTCTCGCTCTATATCACACACAGGGTGCTTCCCACCTGCACTCATCCACATGGGTGTCTTCTGCATCTGCCTCTCCCTCTCTATCACACAGGTGACAGGTGCATCCCTCCTGCACTCATCCTCATGGGCAGCTTCTGCATCTGCCTCTCCCTCTCTCCCACACAGGTGACAGGTGCATCCCACCTGCACTCATCCACATGGGCGTCTTCTGCATCTGCCTCTCCCTCTCTATCACACACAGGTGATGGGTGCATACCACCTGCACTAATCCACATGGCCGTCTTCTGCATCTGCCTCTCCCTCTCTATCACACACAGGTGACAGGTGCATCCCACCTGCACTCATCCACATGGGCATCTTCTGCAACTGCTTCTACCTCTCTCCCACACACAAGTGACGGGTGCATACCACCTGCACTCATCCACATGGCCGTCTTCTGCATCTGCCTCTCCCTCTCTATCACACACAGGTGACAGGTGCATCCCACCTGCACTCATCCACATGGGTGTCTTCTGCATCTGGCTCTCCCTCTCTATCACACGCAGGTGACGGGTGCATCCCACCTGCACTCATCCTCATGGGCGTCTTCTGCATCTGCCTCTCCCTCTCTCCCACACAGGTCACAGGCACATCCCACCTGCACTCATCCACATGGGTGTCTTCTGCATCTGCCTCTCCCTCTGTATCACACACAGGTCACGGGCGCATCCCACCTGCACTCATCCACATGGGTGTCTTCTGCATCTGCCTCTCCCTCTCTATCACACACAGGTGACGGGCGCATCCCACCTGCACTCATCCACATGGGCATTTTCTGCATCTGCCTCTCCATCTCTATCACACACCGGTGACAGGTGCATCTCACCTGCACTCTTCCACATGGGCGTTTTCTGCATCTGCCTCTCCCTCTCTATCACACACAGGTGACAGGTGCATCCCCCCTGCACTCATCCACATGGGCGTCTTCTGCATTTGCCTCTCCCTCTCTATCACACACAGGTGACAGGTGCATCCCACCTACACTCATCCACATGGGCGTCTTCTGTATCTGCCTCTCCCTCTCTATCACACACAGGTGATGGGTGCATCCCACCTGCACTCATCCAAATGGGCGTCTTCTGCATCTGCCTCTCCCTCTCTCCCACACAGGTGACAGGTGCATCTCACCTGCACTCTTCCACATGGGCGTTTTCTGCATCTGCCTCTCCCTCTCTATCACACACAGGTGACGGGTGCATCCCACCTGCACTCATCCACATGGGCGTCTTCTGCATCTGCCTCTCCCTCTCTATCACACACAGGTGACGGGTGCATCCCACCTGCACTCATCCACATGGGTATCTTCTGCATCTCCTCTCTCTCTCTCTCCCACACAGGTGACAGGTGCATCCCACCTGCACTCATCCACATGGGCATCTTCTGCATCTGCCTCCCCCTCTCTATCACACACATGGTGCATCACACCTGCACTCATCCACATGAGTGTCTTCTGCATCTGCCTCTCCCTCGCTATCACACACAGGTGAAAGGCGCGTCCCACCTGCACTCATCCACATGGCAGTCTTCTGCATCTGCCTCTCCCTCTCTATAACATACAGGTGATGGGTGCATCACACCTGCACTCATCCACATGGCCCTCTTATGCATCTGCCTCTCCCTCTCTTCCACACAGGTGACAGGTGCATCCCACCTGCACTCATCCACATGACCGTCTTCTGCATCTGCTTCTCCCTCTCTATCACACACAGGTGACAGGTGCATCCCACCTGCACTCATCCACATGGGCGTCTTCTGCATCTGCCTCTCCCTCTCTATCACACGCAGGGTGCATCCCACCTGCACTTATCCACATGGGCGCCTTCTGCATCTGCTTCTCCCTCTCTCCCACACAGGTGATGGGTGCATCCCACCTGCACTTATCCACATGGGCATCTTCTGCATTTGCCTCTCCCTCTCTATCACACACAGGGTGCATCACACCTGCACTCATCCACATGAGTGTCTTCTGCATCTGCCTCTCCCTCTATATCACACACAGGTGACAGGTGCATCCCACCTGCACTCATCCACATGGGCGCCTTCTGCATCTGCCTCTCGCTCTCTCCCACACAGGTGACGGGTGCATCCCACCTGCACCTATCCACATGGGCATCTTCTGCATCTGCCTCTCCCTCTCTATCACACACAGGGTGCATCACACCTGCACTCATCCACATGAGTGTCTTATGCATCTGCCTCTCCCTCGCTATCACACACAGGTGACAGGCGCGTCCCACCTGCACTCATCCACATGGCAGTCTTCTGCATCTGTCTCTCCCTCTCTATAACATACAGGTGACGGGAGCATCACACCTGCACTCATCCACGTGGCCCTCTTATGCATCTGCCTCTCCCTCTCTTCCACACAGGTGACAGGTGCATCCCACCTGCACTCATCCACATGACCGTCTTCTGCATCTGCTTCTCCCTCTCTATCACACACAGGTGACAGGTGCATCCCACCTGCACTCATCCACATGGCAGTCTTCTGCATCTGCCTCTCCCTCTCTATAACATACAGGTGACGGGTGCATCACACCTGCACCCATCCACGTGGCCCTCTTATGCATCTGCCTCTCCCTCTCTTCCACACAGGTGACAGGTGCATCCCACCTGCACTCATCCACATGGCAGTCTTCTGCATCTGTCTCTCCCTCTCTCCCACACAGGTGATGGGTGCTTCCCACCTGCACTCATCCACATGGGTGTCTTCTGCATCTGCCTCTCCCTCTCTATCACACACAGGGTGCATCACACCTGCACTAACCCACATGGGTGTCTTCTGCATCTGCCTCTCCCTCACTATCACACACAGGGTGCATCACACCTGCACTCATCCACATGGGTGTCTTCTGCAGCTGCCTCTCCCTCTCTATCACACAGGTGACAGGTGCATCCCACCTGCACTCATCCTCATGGGCGGCTTCTGCATCTGCCTCTCCCTCTCTCCCACACAGGTGACAGGTGCATCCCACCTGCACTCATCCACATGGGCGTCTTCTGAATCTGCCTCTCCCTCTCTATCACACACAGGTGACGGGTGCATACCACCTGCACTAATCCACATGGCCGTCTTCTGCATCTGCCTCTCCCTCTCTATCACACACAGGTGACAGGTGCATCCCACCTGCACTCATCCACATGGGCATCTTCTGCAACTGCCTCTACCTCTCTCCCACACACAAGTGACGGGTGCATACTACCTGCACTCATCCACATAGCCGTCTTCTGCATCTGCCTCTCCCTCTCTACCACACACAGGTGACAGGTGCATCCCACCTGCACTCATCCACATGGGTGTCTTCTGCATCTGCCTCTCCCTCTCTATCACACACAGGTGACAGGTGCATCCCACCTGCACTTATCCACATGGGTGTCTTCTGCATCTGCCTCTCCCTCTCTATCACATGCAGGTGACGGGTGCATCCCACCTGCACTCATCCTCATGGGCGTCTTCTGCATCTGCCTCTCCCTCTCTCCCACACAGGTCACGGGCACATCCCACCTGCACTCATCCACATGGGTGTCTTCTGCATCTACCTCTCCCTCTCTATCAAACACAGGTCACGGGTGCATAGCACCTGCACTCATCCACATGGCCATCTTCTGCATCTGCCTCTCCCTCTCTATCACACACAGGTGACAGGTGCATCCCACCTGCACTCATCCACATGGGCGTCTTCTGCATCTGCCTCTCCCTCTCTATCACACACAGGTGACAGGTGCATCCCACCTGCACTCATCCACATGGGCGTCTTCTGCATCTGCCTCTCCCTCCCTATCACACACAGGTGACGGATGCATACCACCTGCACTCATCCACATGGCCAACTTCTGAATCTGCCTCTCCCTCTCTATCACACACAGGTGACAGGTGCATCCCACCTGCACTTATCCACATGGGTGTCTTCTGCATCTGCCTCTACCTCTCTATCACACGCAGGTGACGGGTGCATCCCACCTGCACTCATCCTCATGGGCGTCTTCTGCATCTGCCTCTCCCTCTCTATCACACACAGGTGACAGGTGCATCCCACCTGCACTTATCAACATGGGTGTCTTCTGCATCTGCCTCTCTCTCTCTATCACACGCAGGTGACGGGTGCATCCCACCTGCACTCATCCACATGGGCATCTTCTGCATCTGCCTCTCCCTCTCTCCCACACACAAGTGACGGGTGCATACCACCTCCACTCATCCACATGGCCGTCTTCTGCATCTGCCTCTTCCTCTCTATCACACACAGATGACAGGTGCATCCCACCTGCACTCATCCACATGGGTGTCTTCTGCATCTGCCTCTCCCTCTCTATCACACACAGGTGACAGGTGCATCCCACCTGCACTTATCCACATGGGTGTCTTCTGCATCTGCCTCTCCCTCTCTATCACACGCAGGTGACGGGTGCATCCCACCTGCACTCATCCTCATGGGCGTCTTCTGTATCTGCCTCTTCCTCTCTCCCACACAGGTCACGGGCACATCCCACCTGCACTCATCCATATGTGTGTCTTCTGCATCTGCCTCTCCCTCTCTATCACACACAGGTCACGGGCACATCCCACCTGCACTCATCCACATGGGTGTCTTCTGCATCTGCCTCTCCCTCTCTATCACACACAGGTCACGGGCACATCCCACCTGCACTCATCCACATGGGTGTCTTCTGCATCTGCCTCTCCCTCTCTATCACACACAGGTGACGGGCGCATCCCACCTGCACTCATCCACATGGGCGTCTTCTACATCTGCCTCTCCCTCTCTATCACACACAGGTGACGGGTGCATACCACCTGCACTCATCCACATGGCCATCTTCTGCATCTGCCTCTCCCTCTCTATCACACACAGGTGACAGGTGCATCCCACCTGCACTCATCCACATGGGCATCTTCTGCATCTGCCTCTCCCTCTCTCCCACACACAAGTGACGGGTGCATACCACCTGCACTCATCCACATGGCCGTCTTCTGCATCTGCCTCTCCCTCTCTATCACACACAGGTGACAGGTGCATCCCACCTGCACTTATCCACATGGGTGTCTTCTGCATCTGCCTCTCCCTCTCTATCACACACAGGTGACGGGTGCATCCCACCTGCACTCATCCTCATGGGGGTCTTCTGCATCAGCCTCTCCCTCTCTCCCACACAGGTCACGGGCACATCCCACCTGCACTCATCCACATGGCCGTCTTCTGCATCTGCCTCTCCCTCTCTATCACACACAGGTGACAGGTGCATCTCACCTGCACTCATCCTCATGGGTGTCTTCTGCATCTGCCTCTCCCTCTCTATCACACACAGGTGACAGGTGCATCCCACCTGCACTCATCCACATGGGTGTCTTCTGCATCTGCCTCTCCCTCTCTATCACACACAGGTGACAGGTGCATCCCACCTGCACTCATCCACATGGCCGTCTTCTGCATCTGCCTCTCCCTCTCTATCACACACAGGTGACGGGTGCATCCCACCTGCACTCATCCACATGGGCATCTTCTACATCTGCCTCTCCCTCTCTATCACACACAGGTGACGGGTGCATACCACCTGCACTCATCCACATGGCCATCTTCTGCATCTGCCTCTCCCTCTCTATCACACACAGGTGACGGGTGCATCCCACCTGCACTCATCCACATGGGCATCTTCTGCATCTGCCTCTCCCTCTCTCCCACACACAAGTGACGGGTGCATACCACCTGCACTCATCCACATGGCCGTCTTCTGCATCTGCCTCTCCCTCTCTATCACACACAGGTGACAGGTGCATCCCACCTGCACTTATCCACATGGGTGTCTTCTGCATCTGCCTCTCCCTCTCTATCACACGCAGGTGACGGGTGCATCCCACCTGCACTCATCCTCATGGGCGTCTTCTGCATCAGCCTCTCCCTCTCTCCCACACAGGTCACGGGCACATCCCACCTGCACTCATCCACATGGCCGTCTTCTGCATCTGCCTCTCCCTCTCTATCACACACAGGTCACGGGCACATCCCACCTGCACTCATCCACATGGGTGTCTTCTGCATCTGCCTCTCCCTCTCTATCACACACAGGTCACGGGCACATCCCACCTGCACTCATCCACATGGGTGTCTTCTGCATCTGCCTCTCCCTCTCTATCACACACAGGTGACGGGCGCATCCCACCTGCACTCATCCACATGGGCGTCTTCTACATCTGCCTCTCCCTCTCTATCACACACAGGTGACGGTTGCATACCACCTGCACTCATCCACATGGCCATCTTCTGCATCTGCCTCTCCCTCTCTATCACACACAGGTGACAGGTGCATCCCACCTGCACTCATCCACATGGGCATCTTCTGCATCTTCCTCTCCCTCTCTCCCACACACAAGTGACGGGTGCATACCACCTGCACTCATCCACATGGCCGTCTTCTGCATCTGCCTCTCCCTCTCTATCACACACAGGTGACAGGTGCATCCCACCTGCACTTATCCACATGGGTGTCTTCTGCATCTGCCTCTCCCTCTCTATCACACACAGGTGACGGGTGCATCCCACCTGCACTCATCCTCATGGGGGTCTTCTGCATCAGCCTCTCCCTCTCTCCCACACAGGTCACGGGCACATCCCACCTGCACTCATCCACATGGCCGTCTTCTGCATCTGCCTCTCCCTCTCTATCACACACAGGTGACAGGTGCATCCCACCTGCACTCATCCTCATGGGTGTCTTCTGCATCTGCCTCTCCCTCTCTATCACACACAGGTGACAGGTGCATCCCACCTGCACTCATCCACATGGGTGTCTTCTGCATCTGCCTCTCCCTCTCTATCACACACAGGTGACAGGTGCATCCCACCTGCACTCATCCACATGGCCATCTTCTGCATCTGCCTCTCCCTCTCTATCACACACAGGTGACAGGTGCATCCCACCTGCACTCATCCACATGGGCGTCTTCTACATCTGCTTCTCCCTCTCTATCACACACAGGTGACGGGTGCATCCCACCTGCACTCATCCACATGGGCATCTTCTACATCTGCCTCTCCCTCTCTATCACACACAGGTGACGGGTGCATACCACCTGCACTCATCCACATGGCCATCTTCTGCATCTGCCTCTCCCTCTCTATCACACACAGGTGACAGGTGCATCCCACCTGCACTCATCCACATGGGCATCTTCTGCATCTGCCTCTCCCTCTCTCCCACACACAAGTGACGGGTGCATACCACCTGCACTCATCCACATGGCCGTCTTCTGCATCTGCCTCTCCCTCTCTATCACACACAGGTGACAGGTGCATCCCACCTGCACTTATCCACATGGGTGTCTTCTGCATCTGCCTCTCCCTCTCTATCACACGCAGGTGACGGGTGCATCCCACCTGCACTCATCCTCATGGGCGTCTTCTGCATCAGCCTCTCCCTCTCTCCCACACAGGTCACGGGCACATCCCACCTGCACTCATCCACATGGCCGTCTTCTGCATCTGCCTCTCCCTCTCTATCACACACAGGTGACAGGTGCATCCCACCTGCACTCATCCACATGGGTGTCTTCTGCCTCTCCCTCTCTATCACACACAGATGACAGGTGCATCCCACCTGCACTCATCCACATGGGCGTCTTCTTCATCTGCCTCTCCCTCTCTATCACACACAGGTGACGGGTGCATACCACTTGCACTCATCCACATGGCCATCTTCTGCATCTGCCTCTCCCTCTCTATCACACACAGGTGACAGGTGCATCCCACCTGCACTCATCCACATGGGCGTCTTCTACATCTGCCTCTCCCTCTCTATCACACACAGGTGACGGGTGCATACCACCTTCACTCATCCACATGGCCATCTTCTGCATCTGCCTCTCCCTCTCTATCACACACAGGTGACAGGTGCATCCCACCTGCACTCATCCACATGGGCATCTTCTGCATCTGCCTCTCCCTCTCTCCCACACACAAGTGACGGGTGCATACCACCTGCACTCATCCACATGGCCGTCTTCTGCATCTGCCTCTCCGTCTCTATCACACACAGGTGACGGGTGCATCCCACCTGCACTTATCCACATGGGTGTCTTCTGCATCTGCCTCTCCCTCTCTATCACACGCAGGTGACGGGTGCATCCCACCTGCACTCATCCTCATGGGCGTCTTCTGCATCAGCCTCTCCCTCTCTCCCACACAGGTCACGGGCACATCCCACCTGCACTCATCCACATGGCCGTCTTCTGCATCTGCCTCTCCCTCTCTATCACACACAGGTGACAGGTGCATCCCACCTGCACTTATCCACATGGGTGTCTTCTGCATCTGCCTCTCCCTCTCTATCACACACAGGTGACAGGTGCATCCCACCTGCACTCATCCACATGGGCGTCTTCTGCATCTGCCTCTCCCTCTCTATCACACACAGGTGACGGGTGCATACCACTTGCACTCATCCACATGGCCATCTTCTGCATCAGCCTCTCCCTCTCTATCACACACAGGTGACAGGTGCATCTCACCTGCACTCATCCTCATGGGCGTCTTCTGCATCTGCCTCTCCCTCTCTATCACACACAGGTGACAGGTGCATCCCACCTGCACTCATCCACATGGGTGTCTTCTGCATCTGCCTCTCCCTCTCTATCACACACAGGTGACAGGTGCATCCCACCTGCACTCATCCACATGGGCGTCTTCTGTATCTGCCTCTCCCTCTCTATCACACACAGGTGACAGGTGCATCCCACCTGCACTTATCCACATGGGTGTCTTCTGCATCTGCCTCTCCCTCTCTATCACATGCAGGTGAAGGGTGCATCCCACCTGCACTCATCCTCATGGGCGTCTTCTGAATCTGCCTCTCCCTCTCTATCACACACAGGTGACATGTGCATCCCACCTGCACTTATCCACATGGGTGTCTTCTGCATCTGCCTCTCCCTCTCTATCACACGCAGGTGACGGGCGCATCCCACCTGCACTCATCCACATGGCCGTCTTCTGCATCTGCCTCTCCCTCTCTATCACACACAGGTGACAGGTGCATCTCACCTGCACTCATCCTCATGGGCATCTTCTGCATCTGCCTCTCCCTCTCTATCACACACAGGTGACAGGTGCATCCCACCTGCACTCATCCACATGGGTGTCTTCTGCATCTGCCTCTCCCTCTCTATCACACACAGTGACAGGTGCATCCCACCTGCACTCATCCACATGGGCGTCTTCTGCATCAGCCTCTCCCTCTCTCCCACACAGGTCACGGGCACATCCCACCTGCACTCATCCACATGGCCGTCTTCTGCATCTGCCTCTCCCTCTCTATCACACACAGGTGACAGGTGCATCTCACCTGCACTCATCCTCATGGGCATCTTCTGCATCTGCCTCTCCCTCTCTATCACACACAGGTGACAGGTGCATCCCACCTGCACTCATCCACATGGGTGTCTTCTGCATCTGCCTCTCCCTCTCTATCACACACAGGTGACAGGTGCATCCCACCTGCACTCATCCACATGGGCGTCTTCTGCATCTGCCTCTCCCTCTCTATCACACACAGGTGACAGGTGCATCCCACCTGCACTCATCCACATGGGCGTCTTCTGCATCTGCCTCTCCCTCTCTATCACACACAGGTGACAGGTGCATCCCACCTGCACTTATCCACATGGGTGTCTTCTGCATCTGCCTCTCCCTCTCTATCACATGCAGGTGAAGGGTGCATCCCACCTGCACTCATCCTCATGGGCGTCTTCTGCATCTGCCTCTCCCTCTCTATCACACGCAGGTGACATGTGCATCCCACCTGCACTTATCCACATGGGTGTCTTCTGCATCTGCCTCTCCCTCTCTCCCACACAGGTCACGGGCACATCCCACCTGCACTCATCCACATGGCCGTCTTCTGCATCTGCCTCTCCCTCTCTATCACACACAGGTGACAGGTGCATCCCACCTGCACTCATCCACATGGGTGTCTTCTGCCTCTCCCTCTCTATCACACACAGGTGACAGGTGCATCCCACCTGCACTCATCCACATGGGCGTCTTCTGCATCTGCCTCTCCCTCTCTATCACACACAGGTGACGGGTGCATACTACTTGCACTCATCCACATGGCCATCTTCTGCATCTGCCTCTCCCTCTCTATCACACACAGGTGACAGGTGCATCCCACCTGCACTCATCCACATGGGCGTCTTCTACATCTGCCTCTCCCTCTCTATCACACACAGGTGACGGGTGCATACCACCTGCACTCATCCACATGGCCATCTTCTGCATCTGCCTCTCCCTCTCTATCACACACAGGTGACAGGTGCATCCCACCTGCACTCATCCACATGGGCATCTTCTGCATCTGCCTCTCCCTCTCTCCCACACACAAGTGACGGGTGCATACCACCTGCACTCATCCACATGGCCGTCTTCTGCATCTGCCTCTCCCTCTCTATCACACACAGGTGACAGGTGCATCCCACCTGCACTTATCCACATGGGTGTCTTCTGCATCTGCCTCTCCCTCTCTATCACACGCAGGTGACGGGTGCATCCCACCTGCACTCATCCTCATGGGCGTCTTCTGCATCAGCCTCTCCCTCTCTCCCACACAGGTCACTGGCACATCCCACCTGCACTCATCCACATGGCCGTCTTCTGCATCTGCCTCTCCCTCTCTATCACACACAGGTGACAGGTGCATCCCACCTGCACTTATCCACATGGGTGTCTTCTGCATCTGCCTCTCCCTCTCTATCACACACAGGTGACAGGTGCATCCCACCTGCACTCATCCACATGGGCGTCTTCTGCATCTGCCTCTCCCTCTCTATCACACACAGGTGACGGGTGCATACCACTTGCACTCATCCACATGGCCATCTTCTGCATCAGCCTCTCCCTCTCTATCACACACAGGTGACAGGTGCATCTCACCTGCACTCATCCTCATGGGCATCTTCTGCATCTGCCTCTCCCTCTCTATCACACACAGGTGACAGGTGCATCCCACATGCACTCATCCACATGGGTGTCTTCTGCATCTGCCTCTCCCTCTCTATCACACACAGGTGACAGGTGCATCCCACCTGCACTCATCCACATGGGCGTCTTCTGTATCTGCCTCTCCCTCTCTATCACACACAGGTGACAGGTGCATCCCACCTGCACTTATCCACATGGGTGTCTTCTGCATCTGCCTCTCCCTCTCTATCACATGCAGGTGAAGGGTGCATCCCACCTGCACTCATCCTCATGGGCGTCTTCTGCATCTGCCTCTCCCTCTCTATCACACACAGGTGACATGTGCATCCCACCTGCACTTATCCACATGGGTGTCTTCTGCATCTGCCTCTCCCTCTCTATCACACGCAGGTGACGGGCGCATCCCACCTGCACTCATCCACATGGCCGTCTTCTGCATCTGCCTCTCCCTCTCTATCACACACAGGTGACAGGTGCATCTCACCTGCACTCATCCTCATGGGCATCTTCTGCATCTGCCTCTCCCTCTCTATCACACACAGGTGACAGGTGCATCCCACCTGCACTCATCCACATGGGTGTCTTCTGCATCTGCCTCTCCCTCTCTATCACACACAGTGACAGGTGCATCCCACCTGCACTCATCCACATGGGCGTCTTCTGCATCAGCCTCTCCCTCTCTCCCACACAGGTCACGGGCACATCCCACCTGCACTCATCCACATGGCCGTCTTCTGCATCTGCCTCTCCCTCTCTATCACACACAGGTGACAGGTGCATCTCACCTGCACTCATCCTCATGGGCATCTTCTGCATCTGCCTCTCCCTCTCTATCACACACAGGTGACAGGTGCATCCCACCTGCACTCATCCACATGGGTGTCTTCTGCATCTGCCTCTCCCTCTCTATCACACACAGGTGACAGGTGCATCCCACCTGCACTCATCCACATGGGCGTCTTCTGCATCTGCCTCTCCCTCTCTATCACACACAGGTGACAGGTGCATCCCACCTGCACTTATCCACATGGGTGTCTTCTGCATCTGCCTCTCCCTCTCTATCACACAAAGGTGACGGGTGCATCCCACCTGCACTCATCCACATGGGCGTCTTCTGCATCAGCCTCTCCCTCTCTCCCACACAGGTCACGGGCACATCCCACCTGCACTCATCCACATGGCCGTCTTCTGCATCTGCCTCTCCCTCTCTATCACACACAGGTGACAGGTGCATCTCACCTGCACTCATCCTCATGGGCATCTTCTGCATCTGCCTCTCCCTCTCTATCACACACAGGTGACAGGTGCATCCCACCTGCACTCATCCACATGGGTGTCTTCTGCATCTGCCTCTCCCTCTCTATCACACACAGGTGACAGGTGCATCCCACCTGCACTCATCCACATGGGCGTCTTCTGCATCTGCCTCTCCCTCTCTATCACACACAGGTGACAGGTGCATCCCACCTGCACTTATCCACATGGGTGTCTTCTGCATCTGCCTCTCCCTCTCTATCACACGCAGGTGACGGGTGCATCCCACCTGCACTCATCCACATGGGTGTCTTCTGCATCTGCCTCTCCCTCTCTATCACACGCAGGTGACGGGTGCATCCCATCTGCACTTATCCACATGGGTGTCTTCTGCATCTGCCTCTCCCTCTCTATCACACGCAGGTGACGGGTGCATCCAACCTGCACTCATCCTCATGGGCGTCTTCTGCATCTGCCTCTCCCTCTCTATCACACACAGGCGACAGGTGCATCCCACCTGCACTTATCCACATGGGTGTCTTCTGCATCTGCCTCTCCCTCTCTATCACATGCAGGTGAAGGGTGCATCCCACCTGCACTCATCCTCATGGGCGTCTTCTGCATCTGCCTCTCCCTCTCTATCACACACAGGTGACATGTTCATCCCACCTGCACTTATCCACATGGGTGTCTTCTGCATCTGCCTCTCCCTCTCTATCACACGCAGGTGACGGGTGCATCCCACCTGCACTCATCCACATGGCCGTCTTCTGCATCTGCCTCTCCCTCTCTATCACACACAAGTGACAGGTGCATCCCACCTGCACTCATCCACATGGCCGTCTTCTGCATCTGCCTCTCCCTCTCTATCACACACAGGTGACAGGTGCATCCCATCTGCACTCATCCACATGGGTGTCTTCTGCATCTGCCTCTCCCTCTCTATCACACGCAGGTGACGGGTGCATCCAACCTGCACTCATCCTCATGGGCGTCTTCTGCATCTGCCTCTCCCTCTCTCCCACACAGGTCAGGGGCACATCCCACCTGCACTCATCCACATGGGTGTCTTCTGCATCTGCCTCTCCCTCTCTATCACACACAGGTCACAGACACATCCCACCTGCACTCATCCACATGGGTGTCTTCTGCATCTGCCTCTCCCTCTCTATCACACACAGGTGACAGGCGCATCCCACCTGCACTCATCCACATGGGCATCTTCTGCATCTGCCTCTCCCTCTCTATCACACACAGGTGACGGGTGCATCCCACCTGCACTAATCCACATGGCCATCTTCTGCATCTGCCTCTCCCTCTCTATCACACACAGGTGACAGGTGCATCCCACCTGCACTCATCCACATGGGCATCTTCTGCATCCGCCTCTCCCTCTCTCCCACACACAAGTGACGGGTGCATACCACCTGCACTCATCCACATGGCCGTCTTCTGCATCTGCCTCTCCCTCTCTATCACACACAGGTGACAGGTGCATCCCACCTGCACTTATCCACATAGGTGTCTTCTGCATCTGCCTCTCTCTCTCTATCACACGCGGGTGATGGGTGCATCCCACCTGCACTCATCCTCATGGGCGTCTTCTGCATCTGCCTCTCCCTCTCTCCCACACAGGTCACGGGCACATTCCACCTGCACTCATCCACATGGTCCCGGGAGGATAGCACAGCGGCAGCGTGCGCGTCTTGGAAGCAAGACGACACAAAGCAACAACAGGTTCGATCCCCGGGTCCGCGCTTAGAAACCTCTGAGTGTTTAAGCGCGTTATAAATACGTAACTAAGACAAAGAAAAAACACAATTACACAACTAAGAAAAACTAACAATTCCTGTAACAGCGCCTCGATGCCTGCGGGCTGTGTGAGCGCTTTATAAATGTAAAATAAATTTAAAAAATGGGTGTCTTCCTCATCTGCCTCTCCCTCTCTATCACACACAGGTGACAGGTGCATCCCACCTGCACTCATCCTCATGGGCGTCTTCTGCATCTGCCTCTCCCTCTCTATCACACACTGGTGACGGGTGCATACTACCTGCAACCATCCACATGGGCATCTTCTGCATCTGCCCCTCCCTCTGTATCACACACAGGTGACAAGTGCATCCCACCTGCACTCATCTACATGGCCATCTTCTGCATCTGCCTCTCCCTCTCTATCACACGCAGGTGACAGGTGCTTCCCACTTGCACTCATCCACATGGGCGTCTTCTGCATCTGCCTCTCCCTCTCTATCACACACAGGTGACAGGTACATCCCACCTGCATTCATCCACATGGCCATCTTCTGCATCTGCCTCTCCCTCTCTATCACACACAGGTGACCGGTGCTTCCCACCTGCACTCATACACATGGGCGTCTTCTGCATCTGCCTTTCCCTCTCTATCACACACAGGTGACGGGTGCATCCCACCTGCACTCAACCACATGGCCATCTTCTGCATTTGCCTCTCCCGCTCTATCACACACAGGTGACAGGTGCATCCCACCTGCACTCATCCACATGGGCATCTCCTGCATCTGCCTCTCCCTTTCTATCACACACAGGTGACAGGTGCATCCCACCTGCACTCATCCACATGGGCATCTCCTGCATCTGCCTCTCCCTCTCTATCACACACAGGTGACAGGTGCATCCCACCTGCACTCATCCACATGGGCGTCTTCTGCATCTGCCTCTCCCTCTCTATCACACACAGGTGACAGGTGCATACCACCTGCACTCATCCACATGGGTGTCTTCTGCATCTGCCTCTCCCTCTCTATCTCACACAGGTGACGGGCGCATCACATCTTCACTCATCCACATGGCCCTCTTCTGCATCTGCCTCTCCCTCTCTCCCACACAGGTGACAGGTGCATCCCAGCTGCACTTATCCAACTGGACGTGGTCTGCATCTGCCTCTCCCTCTCTCCCACTCAGGTGACAGGTGCATCCCACCTGCACTCATCCACATTGGCGTCTTCTGCATCTGCCTCTCCCTCTCAATCACACACAGGTGATGGGTGCATCCCACCTGCACTCATCCACATGGCTGTCTTCTGCATCTGCCTCTCCCTCTCTCCCACACAGGTGACAGGTGCATCCCACCTGCACTCATCCACATGGGTGTCTTCTGCATCTGCCTCTTCCTCTCTATCTCACACAGGTGACGGGCGCATCACATCTGCACTCATCCACATGGCCCTCTTCTGCATCTGCCTCTCCCTCTCTCCCACACAGGTGACAGGACCATCCCAGCTGCACTCATCCAACTGGGCGTGGTCTGCATCTGCCTCTCCCTCTCTCCCACACAGGTGACAGGTGCATCCCACCTGCACTCATTCACATTGGGGTCTTCTGCATCTGCCTCTCCCTCTCTATCACACACAGGTGACGGGTGCATCCCACCTGCACTCATCCACATGGGCGTCTTCTACATCTGCCTCTCCCTCTCTATCACACACAGGTGACAGGTGCATCCCACCTGCACTCATCCACATTGGCGTCTTCTGCATCTGCCTCTCCCTCTCTATCACACTCAGGTGACAGGTGCATCCCACCTGCACTCATCCACATGGGCGTCTTCTGTATCTGCCTTTCCCTCTCTATCACACACAGGTGACGGGTGCATCCCACCTGCACTCATGCACATGGGTGTCTTCTACATCTGCCTCTCCCTCTCTATCACACACAGGTGACGGATGCATCCCACCTGCACTCATCGACATGGGTGTCTTCTTCATCTGCCTCTCCCTCTCTATCACACACAGGTGACAGGTGCATCCCACTTGCACTCATCCACATGGGCGTCTTCTGCATCTGCCTCTCCATCTCTATCACACACAGGTGACGGGTGCTTCACACCTGCACACATCCACATGGGCATCTTCTGCATCTGCCTCTCCCTCTCTATCACACACAGGTGACGTTTGCATCCCACCTGCACTCATCCACATGGGCATCTTCTGCATCTGCCTCTCCCTCTCTATCACACACAGGTGATGGGTGCATCCCACCTGCACTCATCCACATGGGCATCTTCTGCATCTGCCTCTCCCTCTCTATCAAACACAGGTGAAGGGCGCATCACACCTGCACTCATCCACATGGCCCTCTTCTGCACCTGCCTCTCCTTCTCTCCCACACAGGTGACAGGTGCATCCCACCTGCACTCATGCACATGGGCATCTTCTGTATTTGTATTTCCCTCTCTATCACACACAGGTGATGAGTGCATCACACCTGCACTCATCCACATGGGCATCTTCTGCATCTGCCTCTCCCTCTCTATCACACACAGGTGATTGGTGCATCCCACCTGCACTCATCCACATGGGCGTCTTCTGCATCTGCCTCTCCCTCTCTATCACACACAGGTGACGGGTGCATCACACCTGCACTCATCCACATGGGCATCTTCTGCATCTGCCTCTCCCTCTCTCCCACACAGGTGAGGGGCCCGTCCCACCTGCACTCATCCACATGCGCATCTTCTGCATCTGCCCTTCCCTCTCTATCACACACAGGTGATGAGTGCATCCCACCTGCACTCATCCACATGGGCATCTTCTGCACCTGCCTCTCCCTCTCTACCACACACAGGTGACCGGTGCATCCCACCTGCACTCATCCACATGCGCGTCTTCTGCATCTGCCTTTCCCTCTCTATCACACACAGGTAATCAGTGCATCACACCTGCACTCATCCACATGGGCATCTTCTGCATCTGCCTTCTCCTCTCTATCACACATAGGTGATGGGTGCATCCCACCTGCACTCATCCACATGGGCATCTCCTGCATCTGCCTCTCCCTCTCTATCACACACAGGTGACAGGTGCATCCCACCTGCACTCATCCACATGGGCATCTTCTGCATCTGCCTCTCCCGCTCTATCACACACAGGTGACAGGTGCATCCCACCTGCACTCATCCACATGGGCATCTCCTGCATCTGCCTCTCCCTCTCTATCACACACAGGTGACAGGTACATCCCACCTGCACTCATCCACATGGGCATCTTCTGCATCTGCCTCTCCCTCTCTATCACACACAGGTGACAGGTGCACACCACCTGCACTCATCCACATGGGTGTCTTCTGCATCTGCCTCTCCCTCTCTATCTCACACAGGTGACGGGCGCATCACATCTTCACTCATCCACATGGCCCTCTTCTGCATCTGCCTCTCCCTCTCTCCCACACAGGTGACAGGTGCATCCCAGCTGCACTTATCCAACTGGGCGTGGTCTGCATCTGCCTCTCCCTCTCTCCCACTCAGGTGACAGGTGCATCCCACCTGCACTCATCCACATTGGCGTCTTCTGCATCTGCCTCTCCCTCTCAATCACACACAGGTGATGGGTGCATCCCACCTGGACTCATCCACATGGCTGTCTTCTGCATCTGCCTCTCCCTCTCTCCCACACAGGTGACAGGTGCATCCCACCTGCACTCATCCACATGGGTGTCTTCTGCATCTGCCTCTTCCTCTCTATCTCACACAGGTGACGGGCGCATCACATCTGCACTCATCCACATGGCCCTCTTCTGCATCTGCCTCTCCCTCTCGCCCACACAGGTGACAGGACCATCCCAGCTGCACTCATCCAACTGGGCGTGGTCTGCATCTGCCTCTCCCTCTCTCCCACACAGGTGACAGGTGCATCCCACCTGCACTCATTCACATTGGGGTCTTCTGCATCTGCCTCTCCCTCTCTATCACACACAGGTGACGGGTGTATCCCACCTGCACTCATCCACATGGGCGTCTTCTACATCTGCCTCTCCCTCTCTATCACACACAGGTGACAGGTGCATCCCACCTGCACTCATCCACATTGGCGTCTTCTGCATCTGCCTCTCCCTCTCTATCACACTCAGGTGACAGGTGCATCCCACCTGCACTCATCCACATGGGCGTCTTCTGTATCTGCCTTTCCCTCTCTATCACACACAGGTGACGGGTGCATCCCACCTGCACTCATGCACTTTGGTGTCTTCTACATCTGCCTCTCCCTCTCTATCACACACAGGTGACGGATGCATCCCACCTGCACTCATCCACATGGGCGTCTTCTACATCTGCCTCTCCCTCTCTATCACACACAGGTGACAGGTGCATCCCACCTGCACTCATCCACATTGGCGTCTTCTGCATCTGCCTCTCCCTCTCTATCACACTCAGGTGACGGGTGCATCCCACCTGCACTCATCCACATGGGTGTCTTCTGTATCTGCCTTTCCCTCTCTATCACACACAGGTGACGGGTGCATCCCACCTGCACTCATGCACATGGGTGTCTTCTACATCTGCCTCTCCCTCTCTATCACACACAGGTGACGGATGCATCCCACCTGCACTCATCGACATGGGTGTCTTCTTCATCTGCCTCTCCCTCTCTATCACACACAGGTGACAGGTGCATCCCACTTGCACTCATCCACATGGGCGTCTTCTGCATCTGCCTCTCCATCTCTATCACACACAGGTGACAGGTGCTTCACACCTGCACACATCCACATGGGCATCTTCTGCATCTGCCTCTCCCTCTCTATCACACACAGGTGACGGGTGCATCCCACCTGCACTCATCCACATGGGCATCTTCTGCATCTGCCTCTCCCTCTCTATCAAACACAGGTGAAGGGCGCATCACACCTGCACTCATCCACATGGCCCTCTTCTGCACCTGCCTCTCCTTCTCTCCCACACAGGTGACAGGTGCATCCCACCTGCACTCATGCACATGGGCATCTTCTGTATTTGCCTTTCCCTCTCTATCACACACAGGTGATGAGTGCATCACACCTGCACTCATCCACATGGGCGTCTTCTGCATCTGCCTCTCCCTCTCTATCACACACAGGTGACGGGTGCATCACACCTGCACTCATCCACATGGGCATCTTCTGCATCTGCCTCTCCCTCTCTCCCACACAGGTGAGGGGCCCGTCCCACCTGCACTCATCCACATGCGCGTCTTCTGCATCTGCCCTTCCCTCTCTATCACACACAGGTGATGAGTGCATCCCACCTGCACTCATCCACACGGGCATCTTCTGCACCTGCCTCTCCCTCTCTCCCACACAGGTGACAGGTGCATCCCACCTGCACTCATCCACATGCGCGTCTTCTGCATCTGCCTTTCCCTCTCTATCACACACAGGTAATCAGTGCATCACACCTGCACTCATCCACATGGGCATCTTCTGCATCTGCCTTCCCCTCTCTATCACACATAGGTGATGGGTGCTTCCCGCCTGCACTCATCCACATGGGCGTCTTTTGCATCTGTCTCTCCCTCAATCCCACACAGGTGACGGGTGCTTCCCACCTGCACTCATCCACATGGGCATCTTCTGCATCTGCCTTTCCCTCTCTATCACACACTGGTGACAGGTGCATCCCACCTGCACTCATCCTCATGGGCATCTTCTGCATCTGCTTCTCCCTCTCTATCACACACAGGTGATGGGTGCATCCTACCTGCACTCTTCCACATGGGCGTCTTCTGCATCTGCCTCTCCCTCTCTATCACACACAGGTGACGGTGCATCCCACCTGCACTAATCCACATGGGCATCTCTGCATCTGCCTCTCCCTCTCTATCACACACAGGTGAGAGGTGCATCCCACCTGCACTCATCCACATGGGCATCTTCTGCATCTGCCTCTCTCTCTCTATCACACACAGGTGACAGGTGCATCCCACCTGCACTCATCCACATTTGCATCTTCTGCATCTGCCTCTCCCTCTCTATCACACACAGGTGATGGGTGCATCCCACCTGCACTTATCCACATGGCGTCTTCTGTATCGTCCTCTCCCTCTCTATCACACACAGGTGACGGGTGCATCACACCTACACTCATCCAAATGGTCATCTTCTGCATCTGCATCTCCCTCTCTATGACACACAGGTGACGGGCGATCCCACCTGCACTCATCCGCATGGGTGTCTTCTGCATCAGCCTCTCCCTCTCTATAACATACAGGTGACGGGTGCATCACACCTGCACTCATGCACATGGCCCTCTTATGCATCTGCCTCTCCCTCTCTCCCACACAGGTGACAGGTGCATCCCACCTGCACTCCTCCACATGGGTGTCTTCTGCATCTGCCTTTCCCTCTCTATCACACACAGGTGATGAGTGCATCACACCTGCACTCATCCACATGGGACGTCTTCTCCATTTGCCTCTCCCTCTTTATCACACAAAGGTGACGGGTGCATCCCACCTGCTCTCATCCACATGGGTGTCTTCTGCATCTGCCTCTCGCTCACTATCACACACAGGGTGCATCACACCTGCACTCACCCACCTGTGTGTCTTCTGAATCTGCCTCTCGCTCTCTATCACACACAGGGTGCATCACACCTGCACTCATCCACATGGGCACCATCTGCCTCTCCCTCTCGCCCACACAGGAGATGGGTGCTTCCCACCTGCACTCATCCACATGGGCGTCTTCTGCATCTGCCTCTCCATCTCTGTCACACACAGGTGAAAGGTGCATCCTACCTGCACTCATCCACATGGGCGTCTTCTGCATCTGCCTGTCCCTCTCTATCACACAAAGGTGACGGGTGCTTCCCGCTGGCACTCATCCACATGGGCGTCTTCTGCATCTGCCTCTCCCTCTCTCCCACACAGGTGACAGGTGCATCCCACCTGCACCTATCCACATGGGCGTCTTCTGCATCTGCCTCTCCCTCTCTATCACACACAGGTGACAGGTGCATCCCACCTGCACTCATCCACATGGGCATCTTCTGCATCTGCACCTATCTCTCTTCCACACAGGTGACAGGTCCATCTCACCTGCACTCATCCACATGGGCGTCTTCTGCATCTGCCTCTCCCTCTCTATCACACACAGGTGACGGGTTCTTCCCGCCTGCACTAATCCACATGGGCATCTTCTGCATCTGCCTCTCCCTCTCTCTCACACACAGGTGACAGGTGCATCCCACCTGCACTCATCCACATGGGCGTCTTCTGCATCTGCCTCTCACTCTCTATCACACACAGGTGACGGGTCCATCCCACCTGCACTCATCCACTTGGCTGTCTTCTGCATCTGCCTCTCCCTCTCTCCCGCACAGGTGACAGGTGCATCCCACCTGCACTTATCTACATGGGCATCTTCTGTATCTGCCTCTCCCTCTCTATCACACACAGGTGACAGGTGCATCCCACCTGCACTCATCCACATGGGCGTCTTCTGCATCTGCCTCTCCCTCTCTATCACACACAGGTCACGGGCACATCCCACCTGCACTCATCCACATGGGCTTCTTCTGCATCTGCCTCTCACTCTCTATCACACACAGGTGACGGGTCCATCCCACCTGCACTCATCCACTTGGCTGTCTTCTGCATCTGCCTCTCCCTCTCTCCCACACAGGTGACAGGTGCATCCCACCTGCACTTATCCAAATGGGCATCTTCTGTATCTGCCTCTCCCTCTCTATCACACACAGGTGACAGGTGCATCCCACCTGCACTCATACACATGGGTGTCTCCTGCATCTGCCTCTCCATCTCTATCACACACAGGTGACAGGTGCATCCCACCTGGACTCATTCCCATGGGCATCATCTGCATCTGCCTCTCCCTCTCTATCACACACAGGTGACGGGTGCATCCCACCTGCACTCATCCACATGGGTGTCTTCTGCATCTGCCTCTCCCTCTCTATCACAAACAGTTGACAGGTGCATCCCACATGCACTCATCCACATGGGCGTCTTCTGCATCTGCCTCTCCCTCTCTATCACACACAGGTCACAGGCACATCCCACCTGCACTCATCCACATGGGTGTTCTGCATCTGCCTCTCGCTCTCTATCACACACAGGGTGCCTCCCACCTGCACTCATCCACATGGGAATCATCTGCATCTGCCTCTCCCTCTTTATCTCACACAGGTGATGGGTGCATCACATCTGCACTCATCCACATGGCCCTCTTCTGCATCTGCCTCTCCCTCTCTCCCACACAGGTGACAGGTGCATCCCACCTGTACTCATCCACATTGGCATCTTCTGCATCTGCCTCTCCCTCTCTATCACACACAGGTGACAGGTGCATCCCACCTGCACTCATCCACATGGGCGTCTTCTGCATCTGCCTCTCCCTCTCTATCACACACAGGTGACGGGTGCTTCCCACCTGCACTCATCCACATGGGCGTCTTCTGCATCTGCCTCTCCCTCTCTATCACACACAGGTGACGGGTGCATCCCACCTGCACTCATCCACATGGGCGTCTTCTGCATCTGCCTTTCCCTCTCTATCACACACAGGTGAGAGGTGCATCCCATCTGCACTCATCCACATGGGCATCTTCTGCATCTGCCTCTCCCTCTCTATCACACACAGGTGACAGGTGCATCCCACCTGCACTCATCCACATGGCTGTCTTCTGCATCTGCCTCTCCCTCTCTATCACACACAGGTGACAGGTGCATCCCATCTGCACTAATCCACATGGGCGTTTTCTGCATCTGCCTCTCCCTCTCTCCCACACAGGTGACAGGTGCTTCCCACCTGCACTCATCCACAAGGGTGTCTTCTGCCTCTGCCTCTCCCTCTCTATCACACACAGGTGACAGGTGCATCCCACCTGCACTCATCCACATGGGCGTCTTCTGCATCTGCCTCTCCCTCTCTATCACACGCAGGTGACGGGTGCATCCCACCTGCAATCATCCACATTGGCGTCTTCTGCATCTACCTCTCCCTCTCTATCACACACAGGTGATGGGTGCATCCCACCTGCACTCATCCACATGGCCGTCTTCTGCATCTGCCTCTCCCTCTCTCCCACACAGGTGACGGGTGCTTCCCACCTGCTCTCATCCACATGGCCGTCTTCTGCATCTGCCGCTCCCTCTCTACCACACAGGTGACAGGTGCATCCCACCTGCACTCATCCACATGGGCGTCTTCTGCATCTGCCTCTCCCTCTCTATCACACGCAGGTGACGGGTGCATCCCACCTGCAATCATCCACATTGGCGTCCTCTGCATCTACCTCTCCCTCTCTATCACACACAGGTGATGGGTGCATCCCACCTGCACTCATCCACATGGCCGTCTTCTGCATCTGCCTCTCCCTCTCTCCCACACAGGTGACGGGTGCTTCCCACCTGCTCTCATCCACATTGGCGTCTTCTGCATCTGCCTCTTCCTCTCTATCACACACAGGTGAAAGGTGCATCCCACCTACACTCATCCATATGGGCATCTTCTGCATCTGCCTTTCCTTCACTATCACACAGAGGTGACGGGTGCATCCCACCTGCACTCATCCACATGGGCATCTTCTGCATCTGCCTCTCCCTCTCTATCACACACAGGTGACAGGTGCATCCCACCTGCACTCATCCCCATGGCCCTCTTGTGCATCTGCCTCTCCCTCTCTCCCACACAGGTGACAGGTGCATCCCACCTGCACTCATCCACATGCGCGTCTTCTGCATCTGCCTTTCCCTCTCTATCACACACAGGTGATGAGTGCATCACACCTGCACTCATCCACATAGACATCTTCTGCATTTGCCTTTCCCTCTATCACACACAGGTGATGGGTGCTTCCCACCTGCTCTCATCCACATGGGCGTCTTCTGCATCTGCCTCTCCCTCTCTATCACACACAGGTGACAGGTGCATCCCACCTGCACTCATCCACATGGGCATCTTCTGCATCTGCCTCTCCCTCTCTATCACACACAGGTGATGGGTGCATACTACCTGCACTCATCCACATGGGCATCTTCTGCATCCTCCTCTCCCTCTCTATCACGCACAGGTGACGGGTGCATCCCACCTGCATTCATCCACATGGGCATCTTCTGCATCTGCCTCTCCCTCTCTATCACACACAGGTGACGGGTGCATCCCACCTGCACTCATCCACATGGGCATCTTCTGCATCTGCCTCTCCCTCTCTATCACACACAGGTGACGGGTGCATCCTACCTGCACTCATCCACATGGGCGTCTTCTGCATCTGCCTCTCCCTCTCTATCACGCACAGGTGACGGGTGCATCCCACCTGCACTCATCCACATGGGCATCTTCTGCATCTGCCTCTCCCTCTCTATCACACACAGGTGACGGGTGCATCCCACCTGCACTCATCCACATGGGTATCTTCTGCATCTCCTCTCTCTCTCTCTCTCTCTCCCACACAGGTGACAGGTGCATCCCACCTGCACTCATCCACATGGCAGTCTTCTGCATCTGCCTCTCCCTCTCTCCCACACAGGTGACAGGTGTCTCCCTCTCTATCACACACAGGAGATGGGTTCATCCCACCTGCACTCATCCACATGGGCGTCTTCTGCATCTGCCTCTCCCTCTCTCCCACACATGTGACAGGTGCATCCCACTTGCACTCATCCACATGGCCGTCTTCTGCATCCGCCTTTCTCTCTCTACCACACACAGGTGATGGGTGCATCCCACCTGCACTCATCCTCATGGGCGTCTTCTGCATCAGCCTCTCCCTCTCTCCCACACAGGTCACGGGCACATCCCACCTGCACTCATCCACATAGCCGTCTTCTGCATCTTCCTCTCCCTCTCTATCACACACAGGTGACAGGTGCATCCCACCTGCACTCATCCACATGGGCGCCTTCTGCATCTGCCTCTCCTTCTCAATCACACACAGGTGACAGGTGCATCCCACCTGCACTCATCCACATGGGCGTCTTCTGCATCTGCCTCTCCCTCTCTATCACACACAGGTGACGGGTGCATCCCACCTGCCCTCATCCACATGGGCATTTTCTGCATCTGCCTCTCCCTCTCTATCACACACAGGTGATGGGTGCATCCTACCTGCACTCTTCCACATGGGTGTCTTCTGCATCTGCCTCTCCCTCTCTCCCACACAAGTGACGGGTGCTTCCCACCTGCACTCATCCACATCGGTGTCTTCTGCATCTGCCTCTCCCTCTCTCTCACACAGGTGACAGGTGCATACCACCTGCACTCATCCTCATGGGTGTCTTCTGCATCTGCCTCTCCCTCTCTCCCACACAGGTGACGGGTGCATCCCACCTGGACTCATCCACATGGGTGTCTTCTGCATCTACATCTCCCTCTCTCCCACACAGGTGACGGGTGCTTCCCACCTGCACTCATCCACATGGGTGTCTTCTGCATCTGCCTCTCCCTCTCTCCCACACAGGTGACGGGTGCATCCCACCTGCACTCATCCACATGGGTATCTTCTGCATCTCCTCTCTCTCTCTCTCCCACACAGGTGACAGGTTCATCCCACCTGCACTCATCCACATGGCAGTCTTCTGCATCTGCCTCTCCCTCTCTCCCACACAGGTGACAGGTGCATCCCACCTGCACTCATCCACATTGGCATCTTCTGCATCTGCCTCTCCCTCTCTATCACACACAGGAGATGGGTTCATCCCACCTGCACTCATCCACATGGGCGTCTTCTGCATCTGCCTCTCCCTCTCCCCCACACAGGTGACAGGTGCATCCCACCTGCACTCATCCACATGGGCGTCTTTTGCATCTGCCTCTCCCTCTCTATCACACACAGGTGACGGGTGCATCCCACTTGCACTCATCCACATGGCCGTCTTCTGCATCTGCCTTTCTCTCTCTACCACACACAGGTGACGGGTGCATCCCACCTGCACTCATCCACATGGCCGTCTTCTGCATCTGCCTCTCCCTCTCTATCACACACAGGTGACGGGTGCATCCCACCTGCACTCATCCACATGGGCGCCTTCTGCATCTGCCTCTCCCTCTCTATCACACACAGGTGACAGGTGCATCCCACCTGCACTCATCTACATGGGCGTCTTCTGCATCTGCCTCTCCCTCTCTATCACACACAGGTGACGGGTGCATCCCACCTGCCCTCATCCACATGGGCATTTTCTGCATCTGCCTCTCCCTCTCTCCCAGGTGACGGGTGCTTCCCACCTGCACTCATCCACATGGGCGTCTTCTGCATCTGCCTCTCCCTCTCTATCACACAGGTGACGGGTGCTTCCCACCTGCACTCATCCACATGGGTGTCTTCTGCATTTGCCTCTCCCTCTCTATCACACACAGGGTGCATCACACCTGCACTCATCGATATGGCCCTCTTCTGCATGCACCCTCTCCCTCTCTATCACACACAGGTTACAGGTGCATCCCACCTCCCCTCATCCACATGAGCATTTTCTGCATCTGCCTCTCCCTCTCTATCACACACAGGTGACGGGAGCGTCCCACCTGCACTCATCCACATGCGTATATTCTGCATCTGCCTCTCCCTCTCTCCCACACAGGTGACGGGAGCGTCCCACCTGCACTCATCCACATGGGAATCATCTGCATCTGCCTCTCCCTCTCTCCCACACACTGACGGGTGCATCACACCTGCACTCATCAATATGGCCCTCTTCTGCATGTGCCTCTCCCTCTCTATCACACACAGGTGACGGGTGCATCCCACCTGCACTCATCCACATGGGTGTCTTCTGTATCTGCCTCTCCCTCTCTATCACACGCAGGTGACGGGTGCATCCCACCTGCACTCATCCACATGGTCGTCTTCTGCATCTGCCTCTCCCTCTCTATCACACACAGGTGACAGGTGCATCTCACCTGCACTCATCCTCATGGGCATCTTCTGCATCTGCCTCTCCCTCTCTATCACACACAGGTGACAGGTGCATCCCACCTGCACTCATCCACATGGGTGTCTTCTGCATCTGCCTCTCCCTCTCTATCACACACAGTGACAGGTGCATCCCACCTGCACTCATCCACATGGGCGTCTTCTGCATCAGCCTCTCCCTCTCTCCCACACAGGTCACGGGCACATCCCACCTGCACTCATCCACATGGCCGTCTTCTGCATCTGCCTCTCCCTCTCTATCACACACAGGTGACAGGTGCATCTCACCTGCACTCATCCTCATGGGCATCTTCTGCATCTGCCTCTCCCTCTCTATCACACACAGGTGACAGGTGCATCCCACCTGCACTCCTCCACATGGGTGTCTTCTGCATCTGCCTCTCCCTCTCTATCACACACAGGTGACAGGTGCATCCCACCTGCACTCATCCACATGGGCGTCTTCTGCATCTGCCTCTCCCTCTCTATCACACACAGGTGACAGGTGCATCCCACCTGCACTTATCCACATGGGTGTCTTCTGCATCTGCCTCTCCCTCTCTATCACACGCAGGTAACGGGTGCATCCCACCTGCACTTATCCACATGGGTGTCTTCTGCATCTGCCTCTCCCTCTCTATCACACGCAGGTGACGGGTGCATCCCATCTGCACTTATCCACATGGGTGTCTTCTGCATCTGCCTCTCCCTCTCTATCACACGCAGGTGACGGGTGCATCCAACCTGCACTCATCCTCATGGGCGTCTTCTGCATCTGCCTCTCCCTCTCTATCACACACAGGCGACAGGTGCATCCCACCTGCACTTATCCACATGGGTGTCTTCTGCATCTGCCTCTCCCTCTCTATCACATGCAGGTGAAGGGTGCATCCCACCTGCACTCATCCTCATGGGCGTCTTCTGCATCTGCCTCTCCCTCTCTATCACACACAGGTGACATGTGCATCCCACCTGCACTTATCCACATGGGTGTCTTCTGCATCTGCCTCTCCCTCTCTATCACACGCAGGTGACGGGTGCATCCCACCTGCACTCATCCACATGGCTGTCTTCTGCATCTGCCTCTCCCTCTCTATCACACACAAGTGACAGGTGCATCCCACCTGCACTCATCCACATGGCCGTCTTCTGCATCTGCCTCTCCCTCTCTATCACACACAGGTGACAGGTGCATCCCATCTGCACTCATCCACATGGGTGTCTTCTGCATCTGCCTCTCCCTCTCTATCACACGCAGGTGACGGGTGCATCCAACCTGCACTCATCCTCATGGGCGTCTTCTGCATCTGCCTCTCCCTCTCTCCCACACAGGTCACGGGCACATCCCACCTGCACTCATCCACATGGCCGTCTTCTGCATCTGCCTCTCCCTCTCTATCACACACAGGTGACAGGTGCATCTCACCTGCACTCATCCTCATGGGCGTCTTCTGCATCTGCCTCTCCCTCTCTCCCACACAGGTCACGGGCACATCCCACCTGCACTCATCCACATGGGTGTCTTCTGCATCTGCCTCTCCCTCTCTATCACACACAGGTCACAGACACATCCCACCTGCACTCATCCACATGGGTGTCTTCTGCATCTGCCTCTCCCTCTCTATCACACACAGGTGACAGGCGCATCCCACCTGCACTCATCCACATGGGCATCTTCTGCATCTGCCTCTCCCTCTCTATCACACACAGGTGACGGGTGCATCCCACCTGCACTAATCCACATGGCCATCTTCTGCATCTGCCTCTCCCTCTCTATCACACACAAGTGACAGGTGCATCCCACCTGCACTCATCCACATGGGCATCTTCTGCATCCGCCTCTCCCTCTCTCCCACACACAAGTGACGGGTGCATACCACCTGCACTCATCCACATGGCCGTCTTCTGCATCTGCCTCTCCCTCTCTATCACACACAGGTGACAGGTGCATCCTACCTGCACTTATCCACATAGGTGTCTTCTGCATCTGCCTCTCTCTCTCTATCACACGCGGGTGACGGGTGCATCCCACCTGCACTCATCCTCATGGGCGTCTTCTGCATCTGCCTCTCCCTCTCTCCCACACAGGTCACGGGCACATTCCACCTGCACTCATCCACATGGTCCCGGGAGGATAGCACAGCGGCAGCGTGCGCGTCTTGGAAGCAAGACGACACAAAGCAACAACAGGTTCGATCCCCGGGTCCGCGCTTAGAAACCTCTGAGTGTTTAAGCGCGTTATAAATACGTAACTAAGACAAAGAAAAAACACAATTACACAACTAAGAAAAACTAACAATTCCTGTAACAGCGCCTCGATGCCTGCGGGCTGTGTGAGCGCTTTATAAATGTAAAATAAATTTAAAAAATGGGTGTCTTCCTCATCTGCCTCTCCCTCTCTATCACACACAGGTGACAGGTGCATCCCACCTGCACTCATCCTCATGGGCGTCTTCTGCATCTGCCTCTCCCTCTCTATCACACACTGGTGACGGGTGCATACTACCTGCAACCATCCACATGGGCATCTTCTGCATCTGCCCCTCCCTCAAGTGCATCCCACCTGCACTCATCTACATGGCCATCTTCTGCATCTGCCTCTCCCTCTCTATCACACAGGTGACGGGTGCTTCCCACCTGCACTCATCCACATGGGTGTCTTCTGCATTTGCCTCTCCCTCTCTATCACACACAGGGTGCATCACACCTGCACTCATCGATATGGCCCTCTTCTGCATGCACCCTCTCCCTCTCTATCACACACAGGTTACAGGTGCATCCCACCTCCCCTCATCCACATGGGCATTTTCTGCATCTGCCTCTCCCTCTCTATCACACACAGGTGATGGGAGCGTCCCACCTGCACTCATCCACATGCGTATATTCTGCATCTGCCTCTCCCTCTCTCCCACACAGGTGACGGGAGCGTCCCACCTGCACTCATCCACATGGGAATCATCTGCATCTGCCTCTCCCTCTCTCCCACACACTGACGGGTGCATCACACCTGCACTCATCAATATGGCCCTCTTCTGCATGTGCCTCTCCCTCTCTATCACACACAGGTGACGGGTGCATCCCACCTGTACTCATTCACATGGGCGTTTTCTGCATCTGCCTCTCCATCTCTCCCACACAGGTGACGGGTGCATCCCACCTGCACTCATCCACATGGGTGTCTTCTGTATCTGCCTCTCCCTCTCTATCACACGCAGGTGACGGGTGCATCCCACCTGCACTCATCCACATGGTCGTCTTCTGCATCTGCCTCTCCCTCTCTATCACACACAGGTGACAGGTGCATCTCACCTGCACTCATCCTCATGGGCATCTTCTGCATCTGCCTCTCCCTCTCTATCACACACAGGTGACAGGTGCATCCCACCTGCACTCATCCACATGGGTGTCTTCTGCATCTGCCTCTCCCTCTCTATCACACACAGTGACAGGTGCATCCCACCTGCACTCATCCACATGGGCGTCTTCTGCATCAGCCTCTCCCTCTCTCCCACACAGGTCACGGGCACATCCCACCTGCACTCATCCACATGGCCGTCTTCTGCATCTGCCTCTCCCTCTCTATCACACACAGGTGACAGGTGCATCTCACCTGCACTCATCCTCATGGGCATCTTCTGCATCTGCCTCTCCCTCTCTATCACACACAGGTGACAGGTGCATCCCACCTGCACTCATCCACATGGGTGTCTTCTGCATCTGCCTCTCCCTCTCTATCACACACAGGTGACAGGTGCATCCCACCTGCACTCATCCACATGGGCGTCTTCTGCATCTGCCTCTCCCTCTCTATCACACACAGGTGACAGGTGCATCCCACCTGCACTTATCCACATGGGTGTCTTCTGCATCTGCCTCTCCCTCTCTATCACACGCAGGTGACGGGTGCATCCCACCTGCACTTATCCACATGGGTGTCTTCTGCATCTGCCTCTCCCTCTCTATCACACGCAGGTGACGGGTGCATCCCATCTGCACTTATCCACATGGGTGTCTTCTGCATCTGCCTCTCCCTCTCTATCACACGCAGGTGACGGGTGCATCCAACCTGCACTCATCCTCATGGGTGTCTTCTGCATCTGCCTCTCCCTCTCTATCACACACAGGCGACAGGTGCATCCCACCTGCACTTATCCACATGGGTGTCTTCTGCATCTGCCTCTCCCTCTCTATCACATGCAGGTGAAGGGTGCATCCCACCTGCACTCATCCTCATGGGCGTCTTCTGCATCTGCCTCTCCCTCTCTATCACACACAGGTGACATGTGCATCCCACCTGCACTTATCCACATGGGTGTCTTCTGCATCTGCCTCTCCCTCTCTATCACACGCAGGTGACGGGTGCATCCCACCTGCACTCATCCACATGGCCGTCTTCTGCATCTGCCTCTCCCTCTCTATCACACACAAGTGACAGGTGCATCCCACCTGCACTCATCCACATGGCCGTCTTCTGCATCTGCCTCTCCCTCTCTATCACACACAGGTGACAGGTGCATCCCATCTGCACTCATCCACATGGGTGTCTTCTGCATCTGCCTCTCCCTCTCTATCACACGCAGGTGACGGGTGCATCCAACCTGCACTCATCCTCATGGGCGTCTTCTGCATCTGCCTCTCCCTCTCTCCCACACAGGTCACGGGCACATCCCACCTGCACTCATCCACATGGCCGTCTTCTGCATCTGCCTCTCCCTCTCTATCACACACAGGTGACAGGTGCATCTCACCTGCACTCATCCTCATGGGCGTCTTCTGCATCTGCCTCTCCCTCTCTCCCACACAGGTCACGGGCACATCCCACCTGCACTCATCCACATGGGTGTCTTCTGCATCTGCCTCTCCCTCTCTATCACACACAGGTCACAGACACATCCCACCTGCACTCAACCACATGGGTGTCTTCTGCATCTGCCTCTCCCTCTCTATCACACACAGGTGACAGGCGCATCCCACCTGCACTCATCCACATGGGCATCTTCTGCATCTGCCTCTCCCTCTCTATCACACACAGGTGACGGGTGCATCCCACCTGCACTAATCCACATGGCCATCTTCTGCATCTGCCTCTCCCTCTCTATCACACACAGGTGACAGGTGCATCCCACCTGCACTCATCCACATGGGCATCTTCTGCATCCGCCTCTCCCTCTCTCCCACACACAAGTGACGGGTGCATACCACCTGCACTCATCCACATGGCCGTCTTCTGCATCTGCCTCTCCCTCTCTATCACACACAGGTGACAGGTGCATCCCACCTGCACTTATCCACATAGGTGTCTTCTGCATCTGCCTCTCTCTCTCTATCACACGCGGGTGACGGGTGCATCCCACCTGCACTCATCCTCATGGGTGTCTTCTGCATCTGCCTCTCCCTCTCTCCCACACAGGTCACGGGCACATTCCACCTGCACTCATCCACATGGTCCCGGGAGGATAGCACAGCGGCAGCGTGCGCGTCTTGGAAGCAAGACGACACAAAGCAACAACAGGTTCGATCCCCGGGTCCGCGCTTAGAAACCTCTGAGTGTTTAAGCGCGTTATAAATACGTAACTAAGACAAAGAAAAAACACAATTACACAACTAAGAAAAACTAACAATTCCTGTAACAGCGCCTCGATGCCTGCGGGCTGTGTGAGCGCTTTATAAATGTAAAATAAATTAAAAAAATGGGTGTCTTCCTCATCTGCCTCTCCCTCTCTATCACACACAGGTGACAGGTGCATCCCACCTGCACTCATCCTCATGGGAGTCTTCTGCATCTGACTCTCCCTCTCTATCACACACTGGTGACGGGTGCATACTACCTGCAACCATCCACATGGGCATCTTCTGCATCTGCCCCTCCCTCTCTATCACACACAGGTGACAAGTGCATCCCACCTGCACTCATCTACATGGCCATCTTCTGCATCTGCCTCTCCCTCTCTATCACACCCAGGTGACAGGTGCTTCCCACTTGCACTCATCCACATGGGCGTCTTCTGCATCTGCCTCTCCCTCTCTATCACACACAGGTGACAGGTACATCCCACCTGCATTCATCCACATGGCCATCTTCTGCATCTGCCTCTCCCTCTCTATCACACACAGGTGACCGGTGCTTCCCACCTGCACTCATCCACATGGGCGTCTTCTGCATCTGCCTTTCCCTCTCTATCACACACAGGTGACGGGTGCATCCCACCTGCACTCAACCACATGGCCATCTTCTGCATCTGCCTCTCCCGCTCTATCACACACAGGTGACAGGTGCATCCCACCTGCACTCATCCACATGGGCATCTCCTGCATCTGCCTCTCCCTTTCTATCACACACAGGTGACAGGTGCATCCCACCTGCACTCATCCACATGGGCATCTCCTGCATCTGCCTCTCCCTCTCTATCACACACAGGTGACAGGTGCATCCCACCTGCACTCATCCACATGGGCGTCTTCTGCATCTGCCTCTCCCTCTCTATCACACACAGGTGACAGGTGCATACCACCTGCACTCATCCACATGGGTGTCTTCTGCATCTGCCTCTCCCTCTCTATCTCACACAGGTGACGGGCGCATCACATCTTCACTCATCCACATGGCCCTCTTCTGCATCTGCCTCTCCCTCTCTCCCACACAGGTGACAGGTGCATCCCAGCTGCACTTATCCAACTGGACGTGGTCTGCATCTGCCTCTCCCTCTCTCCCACTCAGGTGACAGGTGCATCCCACCTGCACTCATCCACATTGGCGTCTTCTGCATCTGCCTCTCCCTCTCAATCACACACAGGTGATGGGTGCATCCCACCTGCACTCATCCACATGGCTGTCTTCTGCATCTGCCTCTCCCTCTCTCCCACACAGGTGACAGGTGCATCCCACCTGCACTCATCCACATGGGTGTCTTCTGCATCTGCCTCTTCCTCTCTATCTCACACAGGTGACGGGCGCATCACATCTGCACTCATCCACATGGCCCTCTTCTGCATCTGCCTCTCCCTCTCTCCCACACAGGTGACAGGACCATCCCAGCTGCACTCATCCAACTGGGCGTGGTCTGCATCTGCCTCTCCCTCTCTCCCACACAGGTGACAGGTGCATCCCACCTGCACTCATTCACATTGGGGTCTTCTGCATCTGCCTCTCCCTCTCTATCACACACAGGTGACGGGTGCATCCCACCTGCACTCATCCACATGGGCGTCTTCTACATCTGCCTCTCCCTCTCTATCACACACAGGTGACAGGTGCATCCCACCTGCACTCATCCACATTGGCGTCTTCTGCATCTGCCTCTCCCTCTCTATCACACTCAGGTGACAGGTGCATCCCACCTGCACTCATCCACATGGGCGTCTTCTGTATCTGCCTTTCCCTCTCTATCACACACAGGTGACGGGTGCATCCCACCTGCACTCATGCACATGGGTGTCTTCTACATCTGCCTCTCCCTCTCTATCACACACAGGTGACGGATGCATCCCACCTGCACTCATCGACATGGGTGTCTTCTTCATCTGCCTCTCCCTCTCTATCACACACAGGTGACAGGTGCATCCCACTTGCACTCATCCACATGGGCGTCTTCTGCATCTGCCTCTCCATCTCTATCACACACAGGTGACGGGTGCTTCACACCTGCACACATACACATGGGCATCTTCTGCATCTGCCTCTCCCTCTCTATCACACACAGGTGACGGGTGCATCCCACCTGCACTCATCCACATGGGCATCTTCTGCATCTGCCTCTCCCTCTCTATCACACACAGGTGATGGGTGCATCCCACCTGCACTCATCCACATGGGCATCTTCTGCATCTGCCTCTCCCTCTCTATCAAACACAGGTGAAGGGCGCATCACACCTGCACTCATCCACATGGCCCTCTTCTGCACCTGCCTCTCCTTCTCTCCCACACAGGTGACAGGTGCATCCCACCTGCACTCATGCACATGGGCATCTTCTGTATTTGTATTTCCCTCTCTATCACACACAGGTGATGAGTGCATCACACCTGCACTCATCCACATGGGCATCTTCTGCATCTGCCTCTCCCTCTCTATCACACACAGGTGATTGGTGCATCCCACCTGCACTCATCCACATGGGCGTCTTCTGCATCTGCCTCTCCCTCTCTATCACACACAGGTGACGGGTGCATCACACCTGCACTCATCCACATGGGCATCTTCTGCATCTGCCTCTCCCTCTCTCCCACACAGGTGAGGGGCCCGTCCCACCTGCACTCATCCACATGCGCATCTTCTGCATCTGCCCTTCCCTCTCTATCACACACAGGTGATGGGTGCATCCCACCTGCCCTCATCCACATGGGCATCTTCTGCACCTGCCTCTCCCTCTCTACCACACACAGGTGACCGGTGCATCCCACCTGCACTCATCCACATGCGCGTCTTCTGCATCTGCCTTTCCCTCTCTATCACACACAGGTAATCAGTGCATCACACCTGCACTCATCCACATGGGCATCTTCTGCATCTGCCTTCTCCTCTCTATCACACATAGGTGATGGGTGCATCCCACCTGCACTCATCCACATGGGCATCTCCTGCATCTGCCTCTCCCTCTCTATCACACACAGGTGACAGGTGCATCCCACCTGCACTCATCCACATGGGCATCTTCTGCATCTGCCTCTCCCGCTCTATCACACACAGGTGACAGGTGCATCCCACCTGCACTCATCCACATGGGCATCTCCTGCATCTGGCTCTCCCTCTCTATCACACACAGGTGACAGGTACATCCCACCTGCACTCATCCACATGGGCATCTTCTGCATCTGCCTCTCCCTCTCTATCACACACAGGTGACAGGTGCACACCACCTGCACTCATCCACATGGGTGTCTTCTGCATCTGCCTCTCCCTCTCTATCTCACACAGGTGACGGGCGCATCACATCTTCACTCATCCACATGGCACTCTTCTGCATCTGCCTCTCCCTCTCTCCCACACAGGTGACAGGTGCATCCCAGCTGCACTTATCCAACTGGGCGTGGTCTGCATCTGCCTCTCCCTCTCTCCCACACAGGTGACAGGTGCATCCCACCTGCACTCATTCACATTGGGGTCTTCTGCATCTGCCTCTCCCTCTCTATCACACACAGGTGACGGGTGCATCCCACCTGCACTCATCCACATGGGCGTCTTCTACATCTGCCTCTCCCTCTCTATCACACACAGGTGACAGGTGCATCCCACCTGCACTCATCCACATTGGCGTCTTCTGCATCTGCCTCTCCCTCTCTATCACACTCAGGTGACAGGTGCATCCCACCTGCACTCATCCACATGGGCGTCTTCTGTATCTGCCTTTCCCTCTCTATCACACACAGGTGACGGGTGCATCCCACCTGCACTCATGCACATGGGTGTCTTCTACATCTGCCTCTCCCTCTCTATCACACACAGGTGACGGATGCATCCCACCTGCACTCATCGACATGGGTGTCTTCTTCATCTGCCTCTCCCTCTCTATCACACACAGGTGACAGGTGCATCCCACTTGCACTCATCCACATGGGCGTCTTCTGCATCTGCCTCTCCATCTCTATCACACACAGGTGACGGGTGCTTCACACCTGCACACATCCACATGGGCATCTTCTGCATCTGCCTCTCCCTCTCTATCACACACAGGTGACGGGTGCATCCCACCTGCACTCATCCACATGGGCATCTTCTGCATCTGCCTCTCCCTCTCTATCACACACAGGTGATGGGTGCATCCCACCTGCACTCATCCACATGGGCATCTTCTGCATCTGCCTCTCCCTCTCTATCAAACACAGGTGAAGGGCGCATCACACCTGCACTCATCCACATGGCCCTCTTCTGCACCTGCCTCTCCTTCTCTCCCACACAGGTGACAGGTGCATCCCACCTGCACTCATGCACATGGGCATCTTCTGTATTTGTATTTCCCTCTCTATCACACACAGGTGATGAGTGCATCACACCTGCACTCATCCACATGGGCATCTTCTGCATCTGCCTCTCCCTCTCTATCACACACAGGTGATTGGTGCATCCCACCTGCACTCATCCACATGGGCGTCTTCTGCATCTGCCTCTCCCTCTCTATCACACACAGGTGACGGGTGCATCACACCTGCACTCATCCACATGGGCATCTTCTGCATCTGCCTCTCCCTCTCTCCCACACAGGTGAGGGGCCCGTCCCACCTGCACTCATCCACATGCGCATCTTCTGCATCTGCCCTTCCCTCTCTATCACACACAGGTGATGAGTGCATCCCACCTGCACTCATCCACATGGGCATCTTCTGCACCTGCCTCTCCCTCTCTACCACACACAGGTGACCGGTGCATCCCACATGCACTCATCCACATGCGCGTCTTCTGCATCTGCCTTTCCCTCTCTATCACACACAGGTAATCAGTGCATCACACCTGCACTCATCCACATGGGCATCTTCTGCATCTGCCTTCTCCTCTCTATCACACATAGGTGATGGGTGCATCCCACCTGCACTCATCCACATGGGCATCTCCTGCATCTGCCTCTCCCTCTCTATCACACACAGGTGACAGGTGCATCCCACCTGCACTCATCCACATGGGCATCTTCTGCATCTGCCTCTCCCGCTCTATCACACACAGGTGACAGGTGCATCCCACCTGCACTCATCCACATGGGCATCTCCTGCATCTGCCTCTCCCTCTCTATCACACACAGGTGACAGGTACATCCCACCTGCACTCATCCACATGGGCATCTTCTGCATCTGCCTCTCCCTCTCTATCACACACAGGTGACAGGTGCACACCACCTGCACTCATCCACATGGGTGTCTTCTGCATCTGCCTCTCCCTCTCTATCTCACACAGGTGACGGGCGCATCACATCTTCACTCATCCACATGGCCCTCTTCTGCATCTGCCTCTCCCTCTCTCCCACACAGGTGACAGGTGCATTCCAGCTGCACTTATCCAACTGGGCGTGGTCTGCATCTGCCTCTCCCTCTCTCCCACTCAGGTGACAGGTGCATCCCACCTGCACTCATCCACATTGGCGTCTTCTGCATCTGCCTCTCCCTCTCAATCACACACAGGTGATGGGTGCATCCCACCTGGACTCATCCACATGGCTGTCTTCTGCATCTGCCTCTCCCTCTCTCCCACACAGGTGACAGGTGCATCCCACCTGCACTCATCCACATGGGTGTCTTCTGCATCTGCCTCTTCCTCTCTATCTCACACAGGTGACGGGCGCATCACATCTGCACTCATCCACATGGCCCTCTTCTGCATCTGCCTCTCCCTCTCGCCCACACAGGTGACAGGACCATCCCAGCTGCACTCATCCAACTGGGCGTGGTCTGCATCTGCCTCTCCCTCTCTCCCACATAGGTGACAGGTGCATCCCACCTGCACTCATTCACATTGGGGTCTTCTGCATCTGCCTCTCCCTCTCTATCACACACAGGTGACGGGTGCATCCCACCTGCACTCATCCACATGGGCGTCTTCTACATCTGCCTCTCCCTCTCTATCACACACAGGTGACAGGTGCATCCCACCTGCACTCATCCACATTGGCGTCTTCTGCATCTGCCTCTCCCTCTCTATCACACTCAGGTGACAGGTGCATCCCACCTGCACTCATCCACATGGGCGTCTTCTGTATCTGCCTTTCCCTCTCTATCACACACAGGTGACGGGTGCATCCCACCTGCACTCATGCACATGGGTGTCTTCTACATCTGCCTCTCCCTCTCTATCACACACAGGTGACGGATGCATCCCACCTGCACTCATCCACATGGGCGTCTTCTACATCTGCCTCTCCCTCTCTATCACACACAGGTGACAGGTGCATCCCACCTGCACTCATCCACATTGGCGTCTTCTTCATCTGCCTCTCCCTCTCTATCACACTCAGGTGACGGGTGCATCCCACCTGCACTCATCCACATTGGTGTCTTCTGTATCTGCCTTTCCCTCTCTATCACACACAGGTGACGGGTGCATCCCACCTGCACTCATGCACATGGGTGTCTTCTACATCTGCCTCTCCCTCTCTATCACACACAGGTGACGGATGCATCCCACCTGCACTCATCGACATGGGTGTCTTCTTCATCTGCCTCTCCCTCTCTATCACACACAGGTGACAGGTGCATCCCACTTGCACTCATCCACATGGGCGTCTTCTGCATCTGCCTCTCCATCTCTATCACACACAGGTGACAGGTGCTTCACACCTGCACACATCCACATGGGCATCTTCTGCATCTGCCTCTCCCTCTCTATCACACACAGGTGACGGGTGCATCCCACCTGCACTCATCCACATGGGCATCTTCTGCATCTGCCTCTCCCTCTCTATCAAACACAGGTGAAGGGCGCATCACACCTGCACTCATCCACATGGCCCTCTTCTGCACCTGCCTCTCCTTCTCTCCCACACAGGTGACAGGTGCATCCCACCTGCACTCATGCACATGGGCATCTTCTGTATTTGCCTTTCCCTCTCTATCACACACAGGTGATGAGTGCATCACACCTGCACTCATCCACATGGGCGTCTTCTGCATCTGCCTCTCCCTCTCTATCACACACAGGTGACGGGTGCATCACACCTGCACTCATCCACATGGGCATCTTCTGCATCTGCCTCTCCCTCTCTCCCACACAGGTGAGGGGCCCGTCCCACCTGCACTCATCCACATGCGCGTCTTCTGCATCTGCCCTTCCCTCTCTATCACACACAGGTGATGAGTGCATCCCACCTGCACTCATCCACACGGGCATCTTCTGCACCTGCCTCTCCCTCTCTCCCACACAGGTGACAGGTGCATCCCACCTGCACTCATCCACATGCGCGTCTTCTGCATCTGCCTTTCCCTCTCTATCACACACAGGTAATCAGTGCATCACACCTGCACTCATCCACATGGGCATCTTCTGCATCTGCCTTCCCCTCTCTATCACACATAGGTGATGGGTGCTTCCCGCCTGCACTCATCCACATGGGCGTCTTCTGCATCTGTCTCTCCCTCAATCCCACACAGGTGACGGGTGCTTCCCACCTGCACTCATCCACATGGGCATCTTCTGCATCTGCCTTTCCCTCTCTATCACACACTGGTGACAGGTGCATCCCACCTGCACTCATCCACATGGGCATCTTCTGCATCTGCTTCTCCCTCTCTATCACACACAGGTGATGGGTGCATCCTACCTGCACTCTTCCACATGGGCGTCTTCTGCATCTGCCTCTCCCTCTCTATCACACACAGGTGACGGTGCATCCCACCTGCACTCATCCACATGGGCATCTCTGCATCTGCCTCTCCCTCTCTATCACACACAGGTGAGAGGTGCATCCCACCTGCACTCATCCACATGGGCATCTTCTGCATCTGCCTCTCTCTCTCTATCACACACAGGTGACAGGTGCATCCCACCTGCACTCATCCACATTTGCATCTTCTGCATCTGCCTCTCCCTCTCTATCACACACAGGTGATGGGTGCATCCCACCTGCACTTATCCACATGGCGTCTTCTGTATCGTCCTCTCCCTCTCTATCACACACAGGTGACGGGTGCATCACACCTACACTCATCCAAATGGTCATCTTCTGCATCTGCATCTCCCTCTCTATGACACACAGGTGACGGGCGATCCCACCTGCACTCATCCGCATGGGTGTCTTCTGCATCAGCCTCTCCCTCTCTATAACATACAGGTGACGGGTGCATCACACCTGCACTCATGCACATGGCCCTCTTATGCATCTGCCTCTCCCTCTCTCCCACACAGGTGACAGGTGCATCCCACCTGCACTCCTCCACATGGGTGTCTTCTGCATCTGCCTTTCCCTCTCTATCACACACAGGTGATGAGTGCATCACACCTGCACTCATCCACATGGGACGTCTTCTCCATTTGCCTCTCCCTCTTTATCACACAAAGGTGACGGGTGCATCCCACCTGCTCTCATCCACATGGGTGTCTTCTGCATCTGCCTCTCGCTCTCTATCACACACAGGGTGCATCACACCTGCACTCACCCACCTGGGTGTCTTCTGAATCTGCCTCTCGCTCTCTATCACACACAGGGTGCATCACACCTGCACTCATCCACATGGGCACCATCTGCCTCTCCCTCTCGCCCACACAGGAGATGGGTGCTTCCCACCTGCACTCATCCACATGGGCGTCTTCTGCATCTGCCTCTCCCTCTCTGTCACACACAGGTGAAAGGTGCATCCTACCTGCACTCATCCACATGGGCGTCTTCTGCATCTGCCTGTCCCTCTCTATCACACAAAGGTGACGGGTGCTTCCCGCTGGCACTCATCCACATGGGCGTCTTCTGCATCTGCCTCTCCCTCTCTCCCACACAGGTGACAGGTGCATCCCACCTGCACCTATCCACATGGGCGTCTTCTGCATCTGCCTCTCCCTCTCTATCACACACAGGTGACAGGTGCATCCCACCTGCACTCATCCACATGGGCATCTTCTGCATCTGCACCTATCTCTCTTCCACACAGGTGACAGGTCCATCTCACCTGCACTCATCCACATGGGCGTCTTCTGCATCTGCCTCTCCCTCTCTATCACACACAGGTGACGGGTTCTTCCCGCCTGCACTAATCCACATGGGCATCTTCTGCATCTGCCTCTCCCTCTCTCTCACACACAGGCGACAGGTGCATCCCACCTGCACTCATCCACATGGGTGTCTTCTGCATCTGCCTCTCACTCTCTATCACACACAGGTGACGGGTCCATCCCACCTGCACTCATCCACTTGGCTGTCTTCTGCATCTGCCTCTCCCTCTCTCCCGCACAGGTGACAGGTGCATCCCACCTGCACTTATCTACATGGGCATCTTCTGTATCTGCCTCTCCCTCTCTATCACACACAGGTGACAGGTGCATCCCACCTGCACTCATCCACATGGGCGTCTTCTGCATCTGCCTCTCCCTCTCTATCACACACAGGTCACGGGCACATCCCACCTGCACTCATCCACATGGGCTTCTTCTGCATCTGCCTCTCACTCTCTATCACACACAGGTGACGGGTCCATCCCACCTGCACTCATCCACTTGGCTGTCTTCTGCATCTGCCTCTCCCTCTCTCCCACACAGGTGACAGGTGCATCCCACCTGCACTTATCCACATGGGCATCTTCTGTATCTGCCTCTCCCTCTCTATCACACACAGGTGACAGGTGCATCCCACCTGCACTCATACACATGGGCGTCTCCTGCATCTGCCTCTCCATCTCTATCACACACAGGTGACAGGTGCATCCCACCTGGACTCATTCCCATGGGCATCATCTGCATCTGCCTCTCCCTCTCTATCACACACAGGTGACGGGTGCATCCCACCTACACTAATCCACATGGGTGTCTTCTACATCTGCCTCTCCCTCTCTATCACAAACAGTTGACAGGTGCATCCCACATGCACTCATCCACATGGGCGTCTTCTGCATCTGCCTCTCCCTCTCTATCACACACAGGTCACGGGCACATCCCACCTGCACTCATCCACATGGGTGTTCTGCATCTGCCTCTCGCTCTCTATCACACACAGGGTGCATCCCACCTGCACTCATCCACATGGGAATCATCTGCATCTGCCTCTCCCTCTTTATCTCACACAGGTGATGGGTGCATCACATATGCACTCATCCACATGGCCCTCTTCTGCATCTGCCTCTCCCTCTCTCCCACACAGGTGACAGGTGCATCCCACCTGTACTCATCCACATTGGCATCTTCTGCATCTGCCTCTCCCTCTCTATCACACACAGGTGACAGGTGCATCCCACCTGCACTCATCCACATGGGCGTCTTCTGCATCTGCCTCTCCCTCTCTATCACACACAGGTGACGGGTGCTTCCCACCTGCACTCATCCACATGGGCGTCTTCTGCATCTGCCTCTCCCTCTCTATCACACACAGGTGATGGGTGCATCCCACCTGCACTCATCCACATGGGCGTCTTCTGCATCTGCCTTTCCCTCTCTATCACACACAGGTGAGAGGTGCATCCCATCTGCACTCATCCACATGGGCATCTTCTGCATCTGCCTCTCCCTCTCTATCACACACAGGTGACAGGTGCATCCCACCTGCACTCATCCACATGGCTGTCTTCTGCATCTGCCTCTCCCTCTCTATCACACACAGGTGACAGGTGCATCCCATCTGCACTAATCCACATGGGCGTCTTCTGCATCTGCCTCTCCCTCTCTCGCACACAGGTGACAGGTGCTTCCCACCTGCACTCATCCACAAGGGTGTCTTCTGCCTCTGCCTCTCCCTCTCTATCACACACAGGTGACAGGTGCTTCCCACCTGCACTCATCCACATGGGCGTCTTCTGCATCTGCCTCTCCCTCTCTATCACACGCAGGTGACGGGTGCATCCCACCTGCAATCATCCACATTGGCGTCTTCTGCATCTACCTCTCCCTCTCTATCACACACAGGTGATGGGTGCATCCCACCTGCACTCATCCACATGGCCGTCTTCTGCATCTGCCTCTCCCTCTCTCCCACACAGGTGACGGGTGCTTCCCACCTGCTCTCATCCACATGGCCGTCTTCTGCATCTGCCGCTCCCTCTCTACCACACAGGTGACAGGTGCATCCCACCTGCACTCATCCACATGGGCGTCTTCTGCATCTGCCTCTCCCTCTCTATCACACGCAGGTGACGGGTGCATCCCACCTGCAATCATCCACATTGGCGTCCTCTGCATCTACCTCTCCCTCTCTATCACACACAGGTGATGGGTGCATCCCACCTGCACTCATCCACATGGCCGTCTTCTGCATCTGCCTCTCCCTCTCTCCCACACAGGTGACGGGTGCTTCCCACCTGCTCTCATCCACATGGGCGTCTTCTGCATCTGCCTCTTCCTCTCTATCACACACAGGTGAAAGGTGCATCCCACCTACACTCATCCATATGGGCATCTTCTGCATCTGCCTTTCCTTCACTATCACACAGAGGTGACGGGTGCATCCCACCTGCACTCATCCACATGGGCATCTTCTGCATCTGCCTCTCCCTCTCTATCACACACAGGTGACAGGTGCATCCCACCTGCACTCATCCCCATGGCCCTCTTCTGCATCTGCCTCTCCCTCTCTCCCACACAGGTGACAGGTGCATCCCACCTGCACTCATCCACATGCGCGTCTTCTGCATCTGCCTTTCCCTCTCTATCACACACAGGTGATGAGTGCATCACACCTGCACTCATCCACATAGACATCTTCTGCATTTGCCTTTCCCTCTCTATCACACACAGGTGATGGGTGCTTCCCACCTGCTCTCATCCACATGGGCGTCTTCTGCATCTGCCTCTCCCTCTCTATCACACACAGGTGACAGGTGCATCCCACCTGCACTCATCCACATGGGCATCTTCTGCATCTGCCTCTCCCTCTCTATCACACACAGGTGATGGGTGCATCCTACCTGCACTCATCCACATGGGCATCTTCTGCATCCTCCTCTCCCTCTCTATCACGCACAGGTGACGGGTGCATCCCACCTGCATTCATCCACATGGGCATCTTCTGCATCTGCCTCTCCCTCTCTATCACACACAGGTGACGGGTGCATCCCACCTGCACTCATCCACATGGGCATCTTCTGCATCTGCCTCTCCCTCTCTATCACACACAGGTGACGGGTGCATCCTACCTGCACTCATCCACATGGGCGTCTTCTGCATCTGCCTCTCCCTCTCTATCACGCACAGGTGACGGGTGCATCCCACCTGCACTCATCCACATGGGCATCTTCTGCATCTGCCTCTCCCTCTCTATCACACACAGGTGACGGGTGCATCCCACCTGCACTCATCCACATGGGTATCTTCTGCATCTCCTCTCTCTCTCTCTCTCCCACACAGGTGACAGGTGCATCCCACCTGCACTCATCCACATGGCAGTCTTCTGCATCTGCCTCTCCCTCTCTCCCACACAGGTGACAGGTGTCTCCCTCTCTATCACACACAGGAGATGGGTTCATCCCACCTGCACTCATCCACATGGGCGTCTTCTGCATCTGCCTCTCCCTCTCTCCCACACATGTGACAGGTGCATCCCACTTGCACTCATCCACATGGCCGTCTTCTGCATCTGCCTTTCTCTCTCTACCACACACAGGTGATGGGTGCATCCCACCTGCACTCATCCTCATGGGCGTCTTCTGCATCAGCCTCTCCCTCTCTCCCACACAGGTCACGGGCACATCCCACCTGCACTCATCCACATGGCCGTCTTCTGCATCTTCCTCTCCCTCTCTATCACACACAGGTGACAGGTGCATCCCACCTGCACTCATCCACATGGGCGCCTTCTGCATCTGCCTCTCCTTCTCAATCACACACAGGTGACAGGTGCATCCCACCTGCACTCATCCACATGGGCGTCTTCTGCATCTGCCTCTCCCTCTCTATCACACACAGGTGACGGGTGCATCCCACCTGCCCTCATCCACATGGGCATTTTCTGCATCTGCCTCTCCCTCTCTATCACACACAGGTGATGGGTGCATCCTACCTGCACTCTTCCACATGGGTGTCTTCTGCATCTGCCTCTCCCTCTCTCCCACACAAGTGACGGGTGCTTCCCACCTGCACTCATCCACATGGGTGTCTTCTGCATCTGCCTCTCCCTCTCTCTCACACAGGTGACAGGTGCATACCACCTGCACTCATCCTCATGGGTGTCTTCTGCATCTGCCTCTCCCTCTCTCCCACACAGGTGACGGGTGCATCCCACCTGGGCTCATCCACATGGGTGTCTTCTGCATCTACATCTCCCTCTCTCCCACACAGGTGACGGGTGCTTCCCACCTGCACTCATCCACATGGGTGTCTTCTGCATCTGCCTCTCCCTCTCTCCCACACAGGTGACGGGTGCATCCCACCTGTACTCATCCACATGGGTATCTTCTGCATCTCCTCTCTCTCTCTCTCTCCCACACAGGTGACAGGTTCATCCCACCTGCACTCATCCACATGGCAGTCTTCTGCATCTGCCTCTCCCTCTCTCCCACACAGGTGACAGGTGCATCCCACCTGCACTCATCCACATTGGCATCTTCTGCATCTGCCTCTCCCTCTCTATCACACACAGGAGATGGGTTCATCCCACCTGCACTCATCCACATGGGCGTCTTCTGCATCTGCCTCTCCCTCTCCCCCACACAGGTGACAGGTGCATCCCACCTGCACTCATCCACATGGGCGTCTTTTGCATCTGTCTCTCCCCCTCTATCACACACAGGTGACGGGTGCATCCCACTTGCACTCATCCACATGGCCGTCTTCTGCATCTGCCTTTCTCTCTCTACCACACACAGGTGACGGGTGCATCCCACCTGCACTCATCCACATGGCCGTCTTCTGCATCTGCCTCTCCCTCTCTATCACACACAGGTGACGGGTGCATCCCACCTGCACTCATCCACATGGGCGCCTTCTGCATCTGCCTCTCCCTCTCTATCACACACAGGTGACAGGTGCATCCCACCTGCACTCATCTACATGGGCGTCTTCTGCATCTGCCTCTCCCTCTCTATCACACACAGGTGACGGGTGCATCCCACCTGCCCTCATCCACATGGGCATTTTCTGCATCTGCCTCTCCCTCTCTCCCAGGTGACGGGTGCTTCCCACCTGCACTCATCCACATGGGCGTCTTCTGCATCTGCCTCTCCCTCTCTATCACACAGGTGACGGGTGCTTCCCACCTGCACTCATCCACATGGGTGTCTTCTGCATTTGCCTCTCCCTCTCTATCACACACAGGGTGCATCACACCTGCACTCATCGATATGGCCCTCTTCTGCATGCACCCTCTCCCTCTCTATCACACACAGGTTACAGGTGCATCCCACCTCCCCTCATCCACATGGGCATTTTCTGCATCTGCCTCTCCCTCTCTATCACACACAGGTGACGGGAGCGTCCCACCTGCACTCATCCACATGCGTATATTCTGCATCTGCCTCTCCCTCTCTCCCACACAGGTGACGGGAGCGTCCCACCTGCACTCATCCACATGGGAATCATCTGCATCTGCCTCTCCCTCTCTCCCACACACTGACGGGTGCATCACACCTGCACTCATCAATATGGCCCTCTTCTGCATGTGCCTCTCCCTCTCTATCACACACAGGTGACGGGTGCATCCCACCTGTACTCATTCACATGGGCGTTTTCTGCATCTGCCTCTCCATCTCTCCCACACAGGTGACGGGTGCATCCCACCTGCACTCATCCACATGGGTGTCTTCTGTATCTGCCTCTCCCTCTCTATCACACGCAGGTGACGGGTGCATCCCACCTGCACTCATCCACATGGTCGTCTTCTGCATCTGCCTCTCCCTCTCTCCCACACAGGTAACGGGTGCTTCCCACCTGCACTCATCCACATGGGCGTCTTCTGCATCTGCCTCTCCCTCTCTATCACACAGGTGACGGGTGCTTCCCACCTGCACTCATCCACATGGGCGTCTTCTGCATCTGCCTCTCCCTCTCTTTCACACACAGGTGACGGGTGCATCCCACCTGCTCTCATCCACATGGGCGTCTTCTGCATCTGCCTCCCCCTCTCTCCCACACAGGTGACGGGTGCTTCCCACCTGCACTCATCCACATGGGCGTCTTCTGCATCTGCCTCTCCCTCTCTATCACACAGGTGATGGGTGCTTCCCACCTGCACTCATCCACATGGGCGTCTTCTGCATCTGCCTCTCCCTCTCTATCACACAGGTGACGGGTGCTTCCCACCTGCACTCATCCACATGGGCATCTTCTGCATCTGCCTCTCCCTCTCTCCCACACAGGTGACGGGTGCTTCCCACCTGCACTCATCCACATGGGCGTCTTCTGCATCTGCCTCTCCTTCTCTATCACACAGGTGAAGGGTGCTTCCCACCTGCACTCATCCACATGGGAGTCTTCTGCATCTGCCTCTCCCTCTCTATCACACAGGTGACGGGTGCTTCCCACTTGCACTCATCCACATGGCCGTCTTCTGCATCTGCCTCTCCCTCTCTATCACACACAGGTGACAGGTGCATCCCCCCTGCAATCATCCACATGGGCGTCTTCTGCATCTGCCTTTCCCTCTCTATCACACAGGTGACGGGTGCTTCCCACCTGCACTCATCCACATGGGTGTCTTCTGTATCTGCCTCTCCCTCTCTCACACACAGGTGACGGGTGCTTCCCACCTGCACTCATCCACATGGGTGTCTTCTGCATCTGCCTCTCCCTCTCTATCACACAGGTGAAGGGTGCTTCCCACCTGCACTCATCCACATGGCCGTCTTCTGCATCTGCCTCTCCCTCTCTATCACACAGGTGACGGGTGCTTCCCACCTGCACTCATCCACATGGGCGTCTTCTGTATCTGCCTCTCCCTCTCTCCCACACAGGTGACGGGTGCTTCCCACCTGCACTCATCCACATGGGCGTCTTCTGCATCTGCCTCTCCCTCTCTATCACACAGGTGAAGGGTGCTTCCCACTTGCACTCATCCACATGGCCGTCTTCTGCATCTGCCTCTCCCTCTCTATCACACACAGGTGACAGGTGCATCCCCCCTGCACTCATCCACATGGGAGTCTTCTGCATCTGCCTCTCCCTCTCTATCACACAGGTGACGGGTGCTTCCCACCTGCACTCATCCACATGGGTGTCTTCTGTATCTGCCTCTCCCTCTCTACCACACAGGTGACGGGTGCTTCCCACCTGCACTCATCCACATGGGCGTCTTCTGCATCTGCCTCTCCCTCTCTATCACACAGGTGACGGGTGCTTCCCACCTGCACTCATCAACATGGCCGTCTTCTGCATCTGCCTTTCCCTCTCTATCACACACAGGTGACAGGTGCATCCCCCCTGCACTCATCCACATGGGCGTCTTCTGCATCTGCCTCTCCCTCTCTATCGCACAGGTGACGGGTGCTTCCCACCTGCACACAGCCACATGGGCGTCTTCAGCATCTGCCTCTCCCTCTCTATCGCACAGGTGACGGGTGCTTCCCACATGCACTAACCTACATCGGCGTCTTCTGCATCTGCCTCTCCCTCTCTTTCACACACAGGGTGCATAACACCTGCACTCACCCACATGGCCGTGTTGTGCATCTGCCTCTCCCTCTCTATCACACATAGGTGATGGGTGCATCCCACCTGCACTCATCCACATGGCCGTGTTCTGCATCTGCCTCTCCCTCTCTATCACACACAGGTGATGGGTGCATCCCGCCTGCACTCATCCACATGGGCGTCTTCTGCATCTTCCTCTCCCTCTCTCCCACACAGGTGACAGGTGCTTCCCACCTGCACTCATCCACATGGGCGTCTTCTGCATCTGCCTCTCCCTCTCTCCCACACAGGTGACAAGTGCATCACACCTGCACTCATCGATATGGACCACTTCTGCATCTGCCTCTCCCTCTCTATCACACACAGGTGACGGGTGCATCCCACCTGCACTCATCCACATGGCTGTCTTCTGCATCTGCCTCTCCCTCTCTCCCACACAGGTGACAGGTGCATCCCACCAGCACTCATCGATGTGGCCCTCTTATGTATCTGCCTCTCTCTCTATCACACACAGGTGACGGGTGCATCCCACCTGCACTCATCCACATGGGCTCTTCTGCAGCTGCCTCTCCCTCTCTATCACACAAGTGACAGGTGCTTCCCACCTGCACTCATCCACATGGGTGTCTTCTGCATCTGCCTCTCCCTCTCTCCCACACAAGTGACGGGTGCATCCCACCTGCACTCATGCACATGGCCGTCTTCTGCATCTGCCTCTCCCTCTCTCCCACACAGGTGACGGGTGCATCTCACCTGCACTCATGCACATGGGCGTCTTCTGCATCTGCCTCTCCCTCTCTATCACACACAGGTGACAGGTGCATCCCACCTGCACTCATCCACATGGGCGTCTTCTGCATCTGCCTCTCCCTCTCTCCCACATAAGTGACGGGTGCATCACACCTGCACTCATCGATATGGCCCTCTTCTTCATCTGCCTCTCCCTCTCTATCACACACAGGTGACAGGTGCATCCCACATGCACTCATCCACATGGCAGTCTTCTGCATCTGCCTCTCCCTCTCTCCCACACAGGTGACAGGTGTCTCCCTCTCTATCACACACAGGAGATGGGTTCATCCCACCTGCACTCATCCACATGGGCGTCTTCTGCATCTGCCTCTCCCTCTCTCCCACACATGTGACAGGTGCATCCCACTTGCACTCATCCACATGGCCGTCTTCTGCATCTGCCTTTCTCTCTCTACCACACACAGGTGATGGGTGCATCCTACCTGCACTCATCCTCATGGGCGTCTTCTGCATCAGCCTCTCCCTCTCTCCCACACAGGTCACGGGCACATCCCACCTGCACTCATCCACATGGCCGTCTTCTGCATCTTCCTCTCCCTCTCTATCACACACAGGTGACAGGTGCATCCCACCTGCACTCATCCACATGGGCGCCTTCTGCATCTGCCTCTCCTTCTCAATCACACACAGGTGACAGGTGCATCCCACCTGCACTCATCCACATGGGCGTCTTCTGCATCTGCCTCTCCCTCTCTATCACACACAGGTGACGGGTGCATCCCACCTGCCCTCATCCACATGGGCATTTTCTGCATCTGCCTCTCCCTCTCTATCACACACAGGTGATGGGTGCATCCTACCTGCACTCTTCCACATGGGTGTCTTCTGCATCTGCCTCTCCCTCTCTCCCACACAAGTGACGGGTGCTTCCCACCTGCACTCATCCACATGGGTGTCTTCTGCATCTGCCTCTCCCTCTCTCTCACACAGGTGACAGGTGCATACCACCTGCACTCATCCTCATGGGTGTCTTCTGCATCTGCCTCTCCCTCTCTCCCACACAGGTGACGGGTGCATCCCACCTGGACTCATCCACATGGGTGTCTTCTGCATCTACATCTCCCTCTCTCCCACACAGGTGACGGGTGCTTCCCACCTGCACTCATCCACATGGGTGTCTTCTGCATCTGCCTCTCCCTCTCTCCCACACAGGTGACGGGTGCATCCCACCTGTACTCATCCACATGGGTATCTTCTGCATCTCCTCTCTCTCTCTCTCTCCCACACAGGTGACAGGTTCATCCCACCTGCACTCATCCACATGGCAGTCTTCTGCATCTGCCTCTCCCTCTCTCCCACACAGGTGACAGGTGCATCCCACCTGCACTCATCCACATTGGCATCTTCTGCATCTGCCTCTCCCTCTCTATCACACACAGGAGATGGGTTCATCCCACCTGCACTCATCCACATGGGCGTCTTCTGCATCTGCCTCTCCCTCTCCCCCACACAGGTGACAGGTGCATCCCACCTGCACTCATCCACATGGGCGTCTTTTGCATCTGTCTCTCCCTCTCTATCACACACAGGTGACGGGTGCATCCCACTTGCACTCATCCACATGGCCGTCTTCTGCATCTGCCTTTCTCTCTCTACCACACACAGGTGACGGGTGCATCCCACCTGCACTCATCCACATGGCCGTCTTCTGCATCTGCCTCTCCCTCTCTATCACACACAGGTGACGGGTGCATCCCACCTGCACTCATCCACATGGGCGCCTTCTGCATCTGCCTCTCCCTCTCTATCACACACAGGTGACAGGTGCATCCCACCTGCACTCATCTACATGGGCGTCTTCTGCATCTGCCTCTCCCTCTCTATCACACACAGGTGACGGGTGCATCCCACCTGCCCTCATCCACATGGGCATTTTCTGCATCTGCCTCTCCCTCTCTCCCAGGTGACGGGTGCTTCCCACCTGCACTCATCCACATGGGCGTCTTCTGCATCTGCCTCTCCCTCTCTATCACACAGGTGACGGGTGCTTCCCACCTGCACTCATCCACATGGGTGTCTTCTGCATTTGCCTCTCCCTCTCTATCACACACAGGGTGCATCACACCTGCACTCATCGATATGGCCCTCTTCTGCATGCACCCTCTCCCTCTCTATCACACACAGGTTACAGGTGCATCCCACCTCCCCTCATCCACATGGGCATTTTCTGCATCTGCCTCTCCCTCTCTATCACACACAGGTGACGGGAGCGTCCCACCTGCACTCATCCACATGCGTATATTCTGCATCTGCCTCTCCCTCTCTCCCACACAGGTGACGGGAGCGTCCCACCTGCACTCATCCACATGGGAATCATCTGCATCTGCCTCTCCCTCTCTCCCACACACTGACGGGTGCATCACACCTGCACTCATCAATATGGCCCTCTTCTGCATGTGCCTCTCCCTCTCTATCACACACAGGTGACGGGTGCATCCCACCTGTACTCATTCACATGGGGGTTTTCTGCATCTGCCTCTCCATCTCTCCCACACAGGTGACGGGTGCATCCCACCTGCACTCATCCACATGGGTGTCTTCTGTATCTGCCTCTCCCTCTCTATCACACGCAGGTGACGGGTGCATCCCACCTGCACTCATCCACATGGTCGTCTTCTGCATCTGCCTCTCCCTCTCTCCCACACAGGTAACGGGTGCTTCCCACCTGCACTCATCCACATGGGCGTCTTCTGCATCTGCCTCTCCCTCTCTATCACACAGGTGACGGGTGCTTCCCACCTGCACTCATCCACATGGGCGTCTTCTGCATCTGCCTCTCCCTCTCTTTCACACACAGGTGACGGGTGCATCCCACCTGCTCTCATCCACATGGGCGTCTTCTGCATCTGCCTCCCCCTCTCTCCCACACAGGTGACGGGTGCTTCCCACCTGCACTCATCCACATGGGCGTCTTCTGCATCTGCCTCTCCCTCTCTATCACACAGGTGATGGGTGCTTCCCACCTGCACTCATCCACATGGGCGTCTTCTGCATCTGCCTCTCCCTCTCTATCACACAGGTGACGGGTGCTTCCCACCTGCACTCATCCACATGGGCATCTTCTGCATCTGCCTCTCCCTCTCTCCCACACAGGTGACGGGTGCTTCCCACCTGCACTCATCCACATGGGCGTCTTCTGCATCTGCCTCTCCTTCTCTATCACACAGGTGAAGGGTGCTTCCCACCTGCACTCATCCACATGGGAGTCTTCTGCATCTGCCTCTCCCTCTCTATCACACAGGTGACGGGTGCTTCCCACTTGCACTCATCCACATGGCCGTCTTCTGCATCTGCCTCTCCCTCTCTATCACACACAGGTGACAGGTGCATCCCCCCTGCACTCATCCACATGGGCGTCTTCTGCATCTGCCTTTCCCTCTCTATCACACAGGTGACGGGTGCTTCCCACCTGCACTCATCCACATGGGTGTCTTCTGTATCTGCCTCTCCCTCTCTCACACACAGGTGACGGGTGCTTCCCACCTGCACTCATCCACATGGGTGTCTTCTGCATCTGCCTCTCCCTCTCTATCACACAGGTGAAGGGTGCTTCCCACCTGCACTCATCCACATGGCCGTCTTCTGCATCTGCCTCTCCCTCTCTATCACACAGGTGACGGGTGCTTCCCACCTGCACTCATCCACATGGGCGTCTTCTGTATCTGCCTCTCCCTCTCTCCCACACAGGTGACGGGTGCTTCCCACCTGCACTCATCCACATGGGCGTCTTCTGCATCTGCCTCTCCCTCTCTATCACACAGGTGAAGGGTGCTTCCCACTTGCACTCATCCACATGGCCGTCTTCTGCATCTGCCTCTCCCTCTCTATCACACACAGGTGACAGGTGCATCCCCCCTGCACTCATCCACATGGGAGTCTTCTGCATCTGCCTCTCCCTCTCTATCACACAGGTGACGGGTGCTTCCCACCTGCACTCATCCACATGGGTGTCTTCTGTATCTGCCTCTCCCTCTCTACCACACAGGTGACGGGTGCTTCCCACCTGCACTCATCCACATGGGCGTCTTCTGCATCTGCCTCTCCCTCTCTATCACACAGGTGACGGGTGCTTCCCACCTGCACTCATCAACATGGCCGTCTTCTGCATCTGCCTTTCCCTCTCTATCACACACAGGTGACAGGTGCATCCCCCCTGCACTCATCCACATGGGCGTCTTCTGCATCTGCCTCTCCCTCTCTATCGCACAGGTGACGGGTGCTTCCCACCTGCACACAGCCACATGGGCATCTTCAGCATCTGCCTCTCCCTCTCTATCGCACAGGTGACGGGTGCTTCCCACATGCACTAACCTACATCGGCGTCTTCTGCATCTGCCTCTCCCTCTCTTTCACACACAGGGTGCATAACACCTGCACTCACCCACATGGCCGTGTTGTGCATCTGCCTCTCCCTCTCTATCACACATAGGTGATGGGTGCATCCCACCTGCACTCATCCACATGGCCGTGTTCTGCATCTGCCTCTCCCTCTCTATCACACACAGGTGATGGGTGCATCCCGCCTGCACTCATCCACATGGGCGTCTTCTGCATCTTCCTCTCCCTCTCTCCCACACAGGTGACAGGTGCTTCCCACCTGCACTCATCCACATGGGCGTCTTCTGCATCTGCCTCTCCCTCTCTCCCACACAGGTGACAGGTGCATCACACCTGCACTCATCGATATGGACCACTTCTGCATCTGCCTCTCCCTCTCTATCACACACAGGTGACGGGTGCATCCCACCTGCACTCATCCACATGGCTGTCTTCTGCATCTGCCTCTCCCTCTCTCCCACACAGGTGACAGGTGCATCCCACCAGCACTCATCGATGTGGCCCTCTTATGTATCTGCCTCTCTCTCTATCACACACAGGTGACGGGTGCATCCCACCTGCACTCATCCACATGGGCTCTTCTGCAGCTGCCTCTCCCTATCTATCACACAAGTGACAGGTGCTTCCCACCTGCACTCATCCACATGGGTGTCTTCTGCATCTGCCTCTCCCTCTCTCCCACACAAGTGACGGGTGCATCCCACCTGCACTCATGCACATGGCCGTCTTCTGCATCTGCCTCTCCCTCTCTCCCACACAGGTGACGGGTGCATCTCACCTGCACTCATGCACATGGGCGTCTTCTGCATCTGCCTCTCCCTCTCTATCACACACAGGTGACAGGTGCATCCCACCTGCACTCATCCACATGGGCGTCTTCTGCATCTGCCTCTCCCTCTCTCCCACATAAGTGACGGGTGCATCACACCTGCACTCATCGATATGGCCCTCTTCTGCATCTGCCTCTCCCTCTCTATCACACACAGGTGACAGGTGCATCCCACATGCACTTATCCACATGGGCGTCTTCTGTATCTGCTTCTCCCTCTCTATCACACACCGGTGACGGGTGCATCCCACCTGCACTCATCCACATGGGCATCATCTGCATCTGCCTCTCCCTCTCTCCCACACAGGTGACGAGTGCATCCCACCTGCATTCATCCACATGGCCCACTTCTGTATGTGCCTCTCCCTCTCTATCACACACAGGTGCCGGGCTCATCACACCTGCACTCATCCACATGGGCGTCTTCTGCATCTGCCTCTCCCTCTTTCCCACACAGGTGACGGGTGCATCCCACCTGCATTCATTCACATGGCCCACTTCTGCATGTGCCTCTCCCTCTCTATCACACAGGTGACAGGTGGATCCCACCTGCACTCATCCACACGGGCGTCTTCTGTATCTGCCTCTCCTTCTCTATCACACAGGTGACAGGTGCATCCCACCTGCACTCATCCACATGGGCGTCTTCTGCATCTGCCTCTCCGTCTCTATCACACACAGGTGACAGGTGCATCCCACCTGCACTCATCCACATGGGCGTCTTCTGCATCTGCCTCTCCCTCTCTCCCACACAAGTGACGGGTGCATCACACCTGCACTCATCGATATGGCCCTCTTCTGCATGTGCCTCTCCCTATCTATCACAAACAGGTGACGGGTGCATCCCACCTGCACTCATCCACATGCGCGTCTTCTGCATCTGCCTCTCCCTCTCTATCACACACAGGTGACAGGTGCATCCCACATGCACTTATCCACATGGGCGTCTTCTGTATCTGCCTCTCCCTCTCTATCACGCACAGGTGACGGGTGCATCCCACCTGCACTCATGCACATGGGCATCATCTGCATCTGCCTCTCCCTCTCTACCACACACAAGTGACCGGTGCATCCCACCTGCACTCATCCACATGGCCGTCTTCTGCATCTGCCTCTCCCTCTCTATCACACACAGGTGACAGGTTCTTCCCGCCTGCACTCATCCATATGGGCATCATCTGCATCTGCCTCTCCCTCTCTATCACACACAGGTGATGGGTGCATCCCACATGCACTCATCCACATGGGCGACTTCTGCATCTGCCTCTCCCTCTCTATCAAACACAGGTGACAGGTGCATCCCACATGCACTTATCCACATGGGCGTCTTCTGTATCTGCCTCTCCCTCTCTATCACGCACAGGTGACAGGTGCATCCCACCTGCACTCATGCACATAGGCATCTTGTGTATTTGCCTTTCCCGCTCTATCACACACAGGTGATGAGTGCATCACACCTGCTCTCATCCACATGGGCATCTTCTGCATCTGCCTCTCCCTCTCTATCACACACAGGTGATTGGTGCATCCCACCTGCACTCATCCACATGGGCGTCTTCTGCATCTGCCTCTCCCTCTCTATCACACACAGGTGACGGGTGCATCACACCTGCACTCATCCACATGGGCATCTTCTGCATCTGCCTCTCCCTCTCTCCCACACAGGTGAGGGGCCCGTCCCACCTGCACTCATCCACATGCGCGTCTTCTGCATCTGCCCTTCCCTCTCTATCACACACAGGTGATGAGTGCATCCCACCTGCACTCATCCACATGGGCATCTCCTGCATCTGCCTCTCCCTCTCTATCACACACAGGTGACAGGTGCATCCCACCTGCACTCATCCACATGGGCATCTTCTGCATCTGCCTCTCCCTCTCAATCACACACAGGTGATGGGTGCATCCCACCTGCACTCATCCACATGGCTGTCTTCTGCATCTGCCTCTCCCTCTCTCCCACACAGGTGACAGGTGCATCCCACCTGCACTCATCCACATGGGTGTCTTCTGCATCTGCCTCTTCCTCTCTATCTCACACAGGTGACGGGCGCATCACATCTGCACTCATCCACATGGCCCTCTTCTGCATCTGCCTCTCCCTCTCTCCCACACAGGTGACAGGACCATCCCAGCTGCACTCATCCAACTGGGCGTGGTCTGCATCTGCCTCTCCCTCTCTCCCACACAGGTGACAGGTGCATCCCACCTGCACTCATTCACATTGGGGTCTTCTGCATCTGCCTCTCCCTCTCTATCACACACAGGTGACGGGTGCATCCCACCTGCACTTATCCACATGGGCGTCTTCTACATCTGCCTCTCCCTCTCTATCACACACAGGTGACAGGTGCATCCCACCTGCACTCATCCACATGGGCGTCTTCTGCATCTGCCTCTCCCTCTCTATCAAACTCAGGTGACAGGTGCATCCCACCTGCACTCATCCACATGGGCGTCTTCTGTATCTGCCTTTCCCTCTCTATCACACACAGGTGACGGGTGCATCCCACCTGCACTCATGCACATGGGTGTCTTCTACATCTGCCTCTCCCTCTCTATCACACACAGGTGACGGATGCATCCCACCTGCACTCATCCACATGGGCGTCTTCTACATCTGCCTCTCCCTCTCTATCACACACAGGTGACAGGTGCATCCCACCTGCACTCATCCACATTGGCGTCTTCTGCATCTGCCTCTCCCTCTCTATCACACTCAGGTGACAGGTGCATCCCACCTGCACTCATCCACATGGGCGTCTTCTGTATCTGCCTTTCCCTCTCTATCACACACAGGTGACGGGTGCATCCCACCTGCACTCATGCACATGGGTGTCTTCTACATCTGCCTCTCCCTCTCTATCACACACAGGTGACGGATGCATCCCACCTGCACTCATCGACATGGGTGTCTTCTTCATCTGCCTCTCCCTCTCTATCACACACAGGTGACAGGTGCATCCCACTTGCACTCATCCACATGGGCGTCTTCTGCATCTGCCTCTCCATTTCTATCACACACAGGTGACAGGTGCATCCCACCTGCACTCATCCACATGGGCATCTTCTGCATCTGCCTCTCCCTCTCTATCACACACAGGTGAAGGGCGCATCACACCTGCACTCATCCACATGGCCCTCTTCTGCACCTGCCTCTCCTTCTCTCCCACACAGGTGACAGGTGCATCCCACCTGCACTCATGCACATGGGCATCTTCTGTATTTGCCTTTCCCTCTCTATCACACACAGGTGATGAGTGCATCACACCTGCACTCATCCACATGGGCATCTTCTGCATCTGCCTCTCCCTCTCTATCACACACAGGTGATTGGTGCATCCCACCTGCACTCATCCACATGGGCGTCTTCTGCATCTGCCTCTCCCTCTCTATCACACACAGGTGACGGGTGCATCACACCTGCACTCATCCACATGGGCATCTTCTGCATCTGCCTCTCCCTCTCTCCCACACAGGTGAGGGGCCCGTCCCACCTGCACTCATCCACATGCGCGTCTTCTGCATCTGCCCTTCCCTCTATATCACACACAGGTTATGAGTGCATCCCACCTGCACTCATCCACACGGGCATCTTCTGCACCTGCCTCTCCCTCTCTCCCACACAGGTGACAGGTGCATCCCACCTGCACTCATCCACATGCGCGTCTTCTGCATCTGCCTTTCCCTCTCTATCACACACAGGTAATCAGTGCATCACACCTGCACTCATCCACATGGGCATCTTCTGCATCTGCCTTCCCCTCTCTATCACACATAGGTGATGGGTGCTTCCCGCCTGCACTCATCCACATGGGCGTCTTCTGCATCTGTCTCTCCCTCAATCCCACACAGGTGACGGGTGCTTCCCACCTGCACTCATCCACATGGGCGTCTTCTGCATCTGCCTTTCCCTCTCTATCACACACTGGTGACAGGTGCATCCCACCTGCACTCATCCACATGGGCATCTTCTGCATCTGCTTCTCCCTCTCTATCACACACAGGTGATGGGTGCATCCTACCTGCACTCTTCCACATGGGCGTCTTCTGCATCTGCCTCTCCCTCTCTATCACACACAGGTGACGGTGCATCCCACCTGCACTCATCCACATGGGCATCTCTGCATCTGCCTCTCCCTCTCTATCACACACAGGTGAGAGGTGCATCCCACCTGCACTCATCCACATGGGCATCTTCTGCATCTGCCTCTCTCTCTCTATCACACACAGGTGAAAGGTGCATCCCACCTGCACTCATCCACATTGGCATCTTCTGCATCTGCCTCTCCCTCTCTATCACACACAGGTGATGGGTGCATCCCACCTGCACTTATCCACATGGCGTCTTCTGTATCGTCCTCTCCCTCTCTATCACACACAGGTGACGGGTGCATCACACCTACACTCATCCAAATGGTCATCTTCTGCATCTGCATCTCCCTCTCTATCACACACAGGTGACGGGCGATCCCACCTGCACTCATCCGCATGGGTGTCTTCTGCATCAGCCTCTCCCTCTCTATAACATACAGGTGACGGGTGCATCACACCTGCACTCATGCACATGGCCCTCTTATGCATCTGCCTCTCCCTCTCTCCCACACAGGTGACAGATGCATCCCACCTGCACTCCTCCACATGGGTGTCTTCTGCATCTGCCTTTCCCTCTCTATCACACACAGGTGATGAGTGCATCACACCTGCACTCATCCACATGGGACGTCTTCTCCATTTGCCTCTCCCTCTTTATCACACAAAGGTGACGGGTGCATCCCACCTGGTCTCATCCACATGGGCGTCTTCTGCATCTGCCTGTCCCTCTCTATCACACAAAGGTGACGGGTGCTTCCCGCTGGCACTCATCCACATGGGCGTCTTCTGCATCTGCCTCTCCCTCTCTCCCACACAGGTGACAGGTGCATCCCACCTGCACTCATCCACATTGGCGTCTTCTGCATCTGCCTCTCCCTCTCTATCACACACAGGTGACAGGTGCATGCCACCTGCACTCATCCACATTGGCGTCTTCTGCATCTGCCTCTCCCTCTCTATCACACACAGGTGACGGGTTCATCTCACCTGCACTCATCCACATGGGCATCTTCTGCATCTGCACCTATCTCTCTTCCACACAGGTGACGGGTCCATCTCACCTGCACTCATCCACATGGGCGTCTTCTGCATCTGCCTCTCCCTCTCTATCACACACAGGTGACGGGTTCTTCCCGCCTGCACTAATCCACATGGGCATCTTCTGCATCTGCCTCTCCCTCTCTATCACACACAGGTGACAGGTGCATCCCACCTGCACTCATCCACATGGGCGTCTTCTGCATCTGCCTCTCACTCTCTATCACACACAGGTGACGGGTCCATCCCACCTGCACTCATCCACTTGGCTGTCTTCTGCATCTGCCTCTCCCTCTCTCCCACACAGGTGACAGGTGCATCCCACCTGCACTTATCTACATGGGCATCTTCTGTATCTGCCTCTCCCTCTCTATCACACACAGGTGACAGGTGCATCCCACCTGCACTCATCCACATGGGCGTCTTCTGCATCTGCCTCTCCCTCTCTATCACACACAGGTGACAGGTGCATCCCACCTGGACTCATTCCCATGGGCATCATCTGCATCTGCCTCTCCCTCTCTATCACACACAGGTGACGGGTGCATCCCACCTGCACTCATCCACATGGGTGTCTTCTGCATCTGCCTTTCCCTCTCTATCACAAACAGGTGACAGGTGCATCCCACCTGCACTCATCCACATGGGCGTCTTCTGCATCTGCCTCTCCCTCTCTATCACACGCAGGTGACGGGTGCATCCAACCTGCACTCATCCTCATGGGCGTCTTCTGCATCTGCCTCTCCCTCTCTATCACACACAGGTGACAGGTGCATCCCACCTGCACTCATCCACATGGGTGTCTTCTGCATCTGCCGCTCCCTCTGTACCACACAGGTGACAGGTGCATCCCACCTGCACTCATCCACATGGGCGTCTTCTGCATCTGCCTCTCCCTCTCTATCACACGCAGGTGACGGGTGCATCCCACCTGCAATCATCCACATTGGCGTCTTCTGCATCTACCTCTCCCTCTCTATCACACACAAGTGACGGGTGCATCCCACCTGCACTCATCCACATGGGTGTCTTCTGCATCTGCCTCTCCCTCTCTATCACACACAGGTGACGGGTGCATCCCACCTGCACTCATCCACATGGGTGTCTTCTGCATCTGCCTCTCCCTCTCTATCACAAACAGTTGACAGGTGCATCCCACATGCACTCATCCACATGGGCGTCTTCTGCATCTGCCTCTCCCTCTCTATCACACACAGGTCACGGGCACATCCCACCTGCACTCATCCACATGGGCGTCTTCTGCATCTGTCTCTCACTCTCTATCACACACAGGTGACGGGTCCATCCCACCTGCACTCATCCACTTGGCTGTCTTCTGCATCTGCCTCTCCCTCTCTCCCACACAGGTGACAGGTGCATCCCACCTGCACTTATCCACATGGGCATCTTCTGTATCTGCCTCTCCCTCTCTATCACACACAGGTGACAGGTGCATCCCACCTGCACTCATCCACATGGGCGTCTCCTGCATCTGCCTCTCCATCTCTATCACACACAGGTGACAGGTGCATCCCACCTGGACTCATTCCCATGGGCATCATCTGCATCTGCCTGTCCCTCTCTATCACACACAGGTGTCGGGTGCATCCCACCTGCACTCATCCACATGGGTGTCTTCTGAATCTGCCTCTCCCTCTCTATCACAAACAGGTGATAGGTGCATCCCACCTGCACTCTTCCTCATGGGAGTCTTCTGCAACTGCCTCTCCCTCTCTCCCACACACAAGTGACGGGTGCATCCCACCTGCACTCATCCACATGGGTGTCTTCTGCATCTGCCTCTCCCTCTCTATCACAAACAGATGACAGGTGCATCCCACATGCACTCATCCACATGGGCGTCTTCTGCATCTGCCTCTCCCTCTCTATCACACACAGGTCACGGGCACATCCCACCTGCACTCATCCACATGGGTGTCTTCTGCATCTGCCTCTCCCTCTCTATCACACACAGGGTGCATCCCACCTGCACTCATCCACATGGGAATCATCTGCATCTGCCTCTCCCTCTTTATCTCACACAGGTGATGGGTGCATCACATCTGCACTCATCCACATGGCCCTCTTCTGCATCTGCCTCTCCCTCTCTCCCACACAGGTGACAGGTGCATCCCACCTGTACTCATCCACATTGGCATCTTCTGCATCTGCCTCTCCCTCTCTATCACACACAGGTGACAGGTGCATCCCACCTGCACTCATCCACATGGGCGTCTTCTGCATCTGCCTCTCCCTCTCTATCACACACAGGTGACGGGTGCTTCCCACCTGCACTCATCCACATGGGCGTCTTCTGCATCTGCCTCTCCCTCTCTATCACACACAGGTGATGGGTGCATCCCACCTGCACTCATCCACATGGGCGTCTTCTGCATCTGCCTCTCCCTCTCTATCACACACAGGTGACAGGTGCATCCCATCTGCACTCATCCACATGGGCATCTTCTGCATCTGCCTCTCCCTCTCTATCACACACAGGTGACAGGTGCATCCCACCTGCACTCATCCACATGGCTGTCTTCTGCATCTGCCTCTCCCTCTCTATCACACACAGGTGACAGGTGCATCCCATCTGCACTAATCCACATGGCCGTCTTCTGCATCTGCCTCTCCCTCTCTCCCACACAGGTGACAGGTGCTTCCCACCTGCACTCATCCACAAGGGTGTCTTCTGCATCTGCCTCTCCCTCTCTATCACACACAGGTGACAGGTGCATCCCACCTGCACTCATCCACATGGGCGTCTTCTGCATCTGCCTCTCCCTCTCTATCACACGCAGGTGACGGGTGCATCCCACCTGCAATCATCCACATTGGCGTCTTCTGCATCTACCTCTCCCTCTCTATCACACACAGGTGATGGGTGCATCCCACCTGCACTCATCCACATGGCCGTCTTCTGCATCTGCCTCTCCCTCTCTCCCACACAGGTGACGGGTGCTTCCCACCTGCTCTCATCCACATGGCCGTCTTCTGCATCTGCCGCTCCCTCTCTACCACACAGGTGACAGGTGCATCCCACCTGCACTCATCCACATGGGCGTCTTCTGCATCTGCCTCTCCCTCTCTATCACACGCAGGTGACGGGTGCATCCCACCTGCAATCATCCACATTGGCGTCTTCTGCATCTACCTCTCCCTCTCTATCACACACAGGTGATGGGTGCATCCCACCTGCACTCATCCACATGGCCGTCTTCTGCATCTGCCTCTCCCTCTCTCCCACACAGGTGACGGGTGCTTCCCACCTGCTCTCATCCACATGGCCGTCTTCTGCATCTGCCTCTCCCTCTCTCCCACACAGGTGACACGTGCATCCCACCTGCACTCATCCACATGGGCGTCTTCTGCATCTGCCTCTTCCTCTCTATCACACACAGGTGAAAGGTGCATCCCACCTACACTCATCCATATGGGCATCTTCTGCATCTGCCTCTCCTTCACTATCACACAGAGGTGACGGGTGCATCCCACCTGCACTCATCCACATGGGCATCTTCTGCATCTGCCTCTCCCTCTCTATCACACACAGGTGACAGGTGCATCCCACCTGCACTCATACCCATGGCCCTCTTCTGCATCTGCCTCTCCCTCTCTCCCACACAGGTGACAGGTGCATCCCACCTGCACTCATCCACATGCGCGTCTTCTGCATCTGCCTTTCCCTCTCTATCACACACAGGTGATGAGTGCATCATACCTGCACTCATCCACATAGACATCTTCTGCATTTGCCTTTCCCTCTCTATCACACACAGGTGATGGGTGCTTCCCACCTGCTCTCATCCACATGGGCGTCTTCTGCATCTGCCTCTCCCTCTCTATCACACACAGGTGACAGGTGCATCCCACCTGCACTCATCCACATGGGCATCTTCTGCATCTGCCTCTCCCTCTCTATCACACACAGGTGATGGGTGCATCCTACCTGCACTCATCCACATGGGCATCTTCTGCATCCTCCTCTCCCTCTCTATCGCGCACAGGTGACGGGTGCATCCCACCTGCATTCATCCACATGGGCATCTTCTGCATCTGCCTCTCCCTCTCTATCACACACAGGTGACGGGTGCATCCCACCTGCACTCATCCACATGGGCATCTTCTGCATCTGCCTCTCCCTCTCTATCACACACAGGTGACGGGTGCATCCCACATGCACTCATCCACATGGGCGTCTTCTGCATCTGCCTCTCCCTCTCTATCACACACAGGTGACGGGTGCATCGTACCTGCACTCATCCACATGGGCGTCTTCTGCATCTGCCTCTCCCTCTCTATCACGCACAGGTGACGGGTGCATCCCACCTGCACTCATCCACATGGGCATCTCCTGCATCTGCCTCTCCCTCTCTATCACACACAGGTGAAGGGTGCATCCTACCTGCACTCATCCACATGGGCGTCTTCTGCATCTGCCTCTCCCTCTCTCCCACACAGGTGACAGGTGTCTCCCTCTCTATCACACACAGGAGATGGGTTCATCCCACCTGCACTCATCCACATGGGCGTCTTCTGCATCTGCCTCTCCCTCTCTCCCACACATGTGACAGGTGCATCCCACCTGCACTCATCCACATGGCAGTCTTCTGCATCTGCCTCTCCCTCTCTCCCACACAGGTGACAGGTGTCTCCCTCTCTATCACACACAGGAGATGGGTTCATCCCACCTGCACTCATCCACATGGGCGTCTTCTGCATCTGCCTCTCCCTCTCTCCCACACATGTGACAGGTACATCCCACCTGCACTCATCCACATGGGCGTCTTTTGCATCTGCCTCTCCCTCTCTATCACACACAGGTGACGGGTGCATCCCACTTGCACTCATCCACATGGCCGTCTTCTGCATCTGCCTTTCTCTCTCTACCACACACAGGTGACGGGTGCATCCCACCTGCACTCATCCACATGGCCGTCTTCTGCATCTTCCTCTCCCTCTCTCCCACACAGGTGACAGGTGCATCCCAGCTGCACTTATCCAACTGGGTGTGGTCTGCATCTGCCTCTCCCTCTCTCCCACTCAGGTGACAGGTGCATCCCACCTGCACTCATCCACATTGGCGTCTTCTGCATCTGCCTCTCCCTCTCAATCACACACAGGTGATGGGTGCATCCCACCTGCACTCATCCACATGGCTGTCTTCTGCATCTGCCTCTCCCTCTCTCCCACACAGGTGACAGGTGCATCCCACCTGCACTCATCCACATGGGTGTCTTCTGCATCTGCCTCTTCCTCTCTATCTCACACAGGTGACGGGCGCATCACATCTGCACTCATCCACATGGCCCTCTTCTGCATCTGCCTCTCCCTCTCTCCCACACAGGTGACAGGACCATCCCAGCTGCACTCATCCAACTGGGCGTGGTCTGCATCTGCCTCTCCCTCTCTCCCACACAGGTGACAGGTGCATCCCACCTGCACTCATTCACATTGGGGTCTTCTGCATCTGCCTCTCCCTCTCTATCACACACAGGTGACGGGTGCATCCCACCTGCACTCATCCACATGGGCGTCTTCTACATCTGCCTCTCCCTCTCTATCACACACAGGTGACAGGTGCATCCCACCTGCACTCATCCACATTGGCGTCTTCTGCATCTGCCTCTCCCTCTCTATCACACTCAGGTGACAGGTGCATCCCACCTGCACTCATCCACATGGGCGTCTTCTGTATCTGCCTTTCCCTCTCTATCACACACAGGTGACGGGTGCATCCCACCTGCACTCATGCACATGGGTGTCTTCTACATCTGCCTCTCCCTCTCTATCACACACAGGTGACGGATGCATCCCACCTGCACTCATCCACATGGGCGTCTTCTACATCTGCCTCTCCCTCTCTATCACACACAGGTGACAGGTGCATCCCACCTGCACTCATCCACATGGGCGTCTTCTGTATCTGCCTTTCCCTCTCTATCACACACAGGTGACGGGTGCATCCCACCTGCACTCATGCACATGGGTGTCTTCTACATCTGCCTCTCCCTCTCTATCACACACAGGTGACGGATGCATCCCACCTGCACTCATCGACATGGGTGTCTTCATCTGCCTCTCCCTCTCTATCACACACAGGTGACAGGTGCATCCCACTTGCACTCATCCACATGGGCGTCTTCTGCATCTGCCTCTCCATCTCTATCACACACAGGTGACAGGTGCATCCCACCTGCACTCATCCACATGGGCATCTTCTGCATCTGCCTCTCCCTCTCTATCACACACAGGTGATGGGTGCATCCCACCTGCACTCATCCACATGGGCATCTTCTGCATCTGCCTCTCCCTCTCTATCAAACACAGGTGAAGGGCGCATCACACCTGCACTCATCCACATGGCCCTCTTCTGCACCTGCCTCTCCTTCTCTCCCACACAGGTGACAGGTGCATCCCACCTGCACTCATGCACATGGGCATCTTTTGTATTTGCCTTTCCCTCTCTATCACACACAGGTGATGAGTGCATCACACCTGCACTCATCCACATGGGCATCTTCTGCATCTGCCTCTGCCTCTCTATCACACACAGGTGATTGGTGCATCCCACCTGCACTCATCCACATGGGCGTCTTCTGCATCTGCCTCTCCCTCTCTATCACACACAGGTGACGGGTGCATCACACCTGCACTCATCCACATGGGCATCTTCTGCATCTGCCTCTCCCTCTCTCCCACACAGGTGAGGGGCCCGTCCCACCTGCACTCATCCACATGCGCGTCTTCTGCATCTGCCCTTCCCTCTCTATCACACACAGGTGATGAGTGCATCCCACCTGCACTCATTCACACGGGCATCTTCTGCACCTGCCTCTCCCTCTCTCCCACACAGGTGACAGGTGCATCCCACCTGCACTCATCCACATGCGCGTCTTCTGCATCTGCCTTTCCCTCTCTATCACACACAGGTAATCAGTGCATCACACCTGCACTCATCCACATGGGCATCTTCTGCATCTGCCTTCCCCTCTCTATCACACATAGGTGATGGGTGCTTCCCGCCTGCACTCATCCACATGGGCGTCTTCTGCATCTGTCTCTCCCTCAATCCCACACAGGTGACGGGTGCTTCCCACCTGCACTCATCCACATGGGCGTCTTCTGCATCTGCCTTTCCCTCTCTATCACACACTGGTGACAGGTGCATCCCACCTGCACTCATCCACATGGGCATCTTCTGCATCTGCTTCTCCCTCTCTATCACACACAGGTGATGGGTGCATCCTACCTGCACTCTTCCACATGGGCGTCTTCTGCATCTGCCTCTCCCTCTCTATCACACACAGGTGACGGTGCATCCCACCTGCACTCATCCACATGGGCATCTCTGTATCTGCCTCTCTCTCTCTATCACACACAGGTGACAGGTGCATCCCACCTGCACTCATCCACATTGGCATCTTCTGCATCTGCCTCTCCCTCTCTATCACACACAGGTGATGGGTGCATCCCACCTGCACTTATCCACATGGCGTCTTCTGTATCGTCCTCTCCCTCTCTATCACACACAGGTGACGGGTGCATCACACCTACACTCATCCAAATGGTCATCTTCTGCATCTGCATCTCCCTCTCTATCACACACAGGTGACGGGCGATCCCACCTGCACTCATCCGCATGGGTGTCTTCTGCATCAGCCTCTCCCTCTCTATAACATACAGGTGATGGGTGCATCACACCTGCACTCATGCACATGGCCCTCTTATGCATCTGCCTCTCCCTCTCTCCCACACAGGTGACAGGTGCATCCCACCTGCACTCCTCCACATGGGTGTCTTCTGCATCTGCCTTTCCCTCTCTATCACACACAGGTGATGAGTGCATCACACCTGCACTCATCCACATGGGACGTCTTCTCCATTTGCCTCTCCCTCTTTATCACACAAAGGTGACGGGTGCATCCCACCTGCTCTCATCCACATGGGTGTCTTCTGCATCTGCCTCTCGCTCTCTATCACACACAGGGTGCATCACACCTGCACTCACCCACCTGGGTGTCTTCTGCATCTGCCTCTCGCTCTCTATCACACACAGGGTGCATCACACCTGCACTCATCCACATGGGCACCATCTGCCTCTCCCTCTCTCCCACACAGGAGATGGGTGCTTCCCACCTGCACTCATCCACATGGGCGTCTTCTGCATCTGCCTCTCCCTCTCTGTCACACACAGGTGAAAGGTGCATCCTACCTGCACTCATCCACATGGGCGTCTTCTGCATCTGCCTGTCCCTCTCTATCACACAAAGGTGACGGGTGCTTCCCGCTGGCACTCATCCACATGGGCGTCTTCTGCATCTGCCTCTCCCTCTCTGCCACACAGGTGACAGGTGCATCCCACCTGCACCTATCCACATGGGCGTCTTCTGCATCTGCCTCTCCCTCTCTATCACACACAGGTGACAGGTGCATCCCACCTGCACTCATCCACATTGGCGTCTTCTGCATCTGCCTCTCCCTCTCTATCACACACAGGTGACGGGTGCATCTCACCTGCACTCATCCACATGGGCATCTTCTGCATCTGCACCTATCTCTCTTCCACACAGGTGACGGGTCCATCTCACCTGCACTCATCCACATGGGCGTCTTCTGCATCTGCCTCTCCCTCTCTATCACACACAGGTGACGGGTTCTTCCCGCCTGCACTAATCCACATGGGCATCTTCTGCATCTGCCTCTCCCTCTCTATCACACACAGGTGACAGGTGCATCCCACCTGCACTCATCCACATGGGCGTCTTCTGCATCTGCCTCTCACTCTCTATCACACACAGGTGACGGGTCCATCCCACCTGCACTCATCCACTTGGCTGTCTTCTGCATCTGCCTCTCCCTCTCTCCCACACAGGTGACAGGTGCATCCCACCTGCACTTATCTACATGGGCATCTTCTGTATCTGCCTCTCCCTCTCTATCACACACAGGTGACAGGTGCATCCCACCTGCACTCATCCACATGGTCGTCTTCTGCATCTGCCTCTCCCTCTCTATCACACACAGGTGACAGGTGCATCCCACCTGGACTCATTCCCATGGGCATCATCTGCATCTGCCTCTCCCTCTATCCCACACACAAGTGACGGGTGCATCCCACCTGCACTCATCCACATGGGTGTCTTCTGCATCTGCCTCTCCCTCTCTATCACACACAGGTGACGGGTGCATCCCACCTGCACTCATCCACATGGGCATCTTCTGCATCTGCCTCTTCCTCTCTATCACACACAGGTGAAAGGTGCATCCCACCTACACTCATCCATATGGGCATCTTCTGCATCTGCCTCTCCTTCACTATCACACAGAGGTGACGGGTGCATCCCACCTGCACTCATCCACATGGGCATCTTCTGCATCTGCCTCTCCTTCTCTATCACACACAGGTGACAGGTGCATCCCACCTGCACTCATACCCATGGCCCTCTTCTGCATCTGCCTCTCACTCTCTCCCACACAGGTGACAGGTGCATCCCACCTGCACTCATCCACATGCGCGTCTTCTGCATCTGCCTTTCCCTCTCTATCACACACAGGTGATGAGTGCATCATACCTGCACTCATCCACATAGACATCTTCTGCATTAGCCTTTCCCTCTCTATCACACACAGGTGATGGGTGCTTCCCACCTGCTCTCATCCACATGGGCGTCTTCTGCATCTGCCTCTCCCTCTCTATCACACACAGGTGACAGGTGCATCCCACCTGCACTCATCCACATGGGCATCTTCTGCATCTGCCTCTCCCTCTCTATCACACACAGGTGACGGGTGCATCCTACCTGCACTCATCCACATGGGCATCTTCTGCATCCTCCTCTCCCTCTCTATCACGCACAGGTGACGGGTGCATCCCACCTGCATTCATCCACATGGGAATCTTCTGCATCCGCCTCTCCCTCTCTATCACACACAGGTGACGGGTGCATCCCACCTGCACTCATCCACATGGGCATCTTCTGCATCTGCCTCTCCCTCTCTATCACACACAGGTGACGGGTGCATCCCACCTGCACTCATCCACATGGGCGTCTTCTGCATCTGCCTCTCCCTCTCTATCATGCACAGGTGACGGGTGCATCCCACCTGCACTCATCCACATGGGCATCTTCTGCATCTGCCTCTCCCTCTCTATCACACACAGGTGACAGGTGCATCCCACCTGCACTCATCCACATGGGTATCTTCTGCATCTCCTCTCTCTCTCTCTCTCTCCCACACAGGTGACAGGTGCATCCCACCTGCACTCATCCACATGGCAGTCTTCTGCATCTGCCTCTCCCTCTCTCCCACACAGGTGACAGGTGTCTCCCTCTCTATCACACACAGGAGATGGGTTCATCCCACCTGCACTCATCCACATGGGCGTCTTCTGCATCTGCCTCTCCCTCTCTCACACACATGTGACAGGTACATCCCACCTGCACTCATCCACATGGGCGTCTTTTGCATCTGCCTCTCCCTCTCTATCACACACAGGTGACGGGTGCATCCCACTTGCACTCATCCACATGGCCGTCTTCTGCATCTGCCTTTCTCTCTCTACCACACACAGGTGACGGGTGCATCCCACCTGCACTCATCCACATGGCCGTCTTCGGCATCTTCCTCTCCCTCTCTATCACACACAGGTGACAGGTGCATCCCACCTGCACTCATCCACATGGGCGCCTTCTGCATCTGCCTCTCCCTCTCAATCACACACAGGTGACAGGTGCATCCCACCTGCACTCATCCACATGGGCGTCTTCTGCATCTGCATCTCCCTCTCTATCACACACAGGTGACGGGTGCATCCCACCTGCCCTCATCCACATGGGCATTTTCTGCATCTGCCTCTCCCTCTCTCCCAGGTGATGGGTGCTTCCCACCTGCACTCATCCACATGGGCGTCTTCTGCATCTGCCTCTCCATCTCTCCCACACAGGTGACGGGTGCATCCCACCTGGACTCATCCACATGGGTGTCTTCTGCATCTGCCTCTCCCTCTCTCCCACACTAGTGACGGGTGCTTCCCACCTGCACTCATCCTCATGGGTGTCTTCTGCATCTGCCTCTCCCTCTCTCCCACACAGGTGACGGGTGCATCCCACCTGGACTCATCCACATGGGTGTCTTCTGCATCTACATCTCCCTCTCTCCCACACAGGTGACGGGTGCTTCCCACCTGCACTCATCCACATGGGTGTCTTCTGCATCTGCCTCTCCCTCTCTCCCACACAGGTGACGGGTGCATCCCACCTGCACTCATCCACATGGGTATCTTCTGCATCTCCTCTCTCTCTCTCTCCCACACAGGTGACAGGTTCATCCCACCTGCACTCATCCACATGGCAGTCTTCTGCATCTGCCTCTCCCTCTCTCCCACACAGGTGACAGGTGCATCCCACCTGCACTCATCCACATTGGCATCTTCTGCATCTGCCTCTCCCTCTCTATCACACACAGGAGATGGGTTCATCCCACCTGCACTCATCCACATGGGCGTCTTCTGCATCTGCCTCTCCCTCTCCCCCACACATGTGACAGGTACATCCCACCTGCACTCATCCACATGGGCGTCTTTTGCATCTGCCTCTCCCTCTCTATCACACACAGGTGACGGGTGCATCCCACTTGCACTCATCCACATGGCCATCTTCTGCATCTGCCTTTCTCTCTCTACCACACACAGGTGACGGGTGCATCCCACCTGCACTCATCCGCATGGCTGTCTTCTGCATCTGCCTCTCCCTCTCTATCACACACAGGTGACGGGTGCATCCCACCTGCACTCATCCATATGGGCGCCTTCTGCATCTGCCTCTCCCTCTCTATCACACACAGGTGACAGGTGCATCCCACATGCACTCATCCACATGGGCGTCTTCTGCATCTGCCTCTCCCTCTCTATCACACACAGGTGACGGGTGCATCCCACCTGCCCTCATCCACATGGGCATTTTCTGCATCTGCCTCTCCCTCTCTCCCAGGTGACGGGTGCTTTCCACCTGCACTCATCCACATGGGCGTCTTCTGCATCTGCCTCTCCATCTCTCCCACACAGGTGACGGGTGCATCCCACCTGGACTCATCCACATGGGTGTCTTCTGCATCTGCCTCTCCCTCTCTCCCACACAGGTGACGGGTGCTTCCCACCTGCACTCATCCACATGGGTGTCTTCTGCATCTGCCTCTCCCTCTCTATCACACACAGGTGACAGGTGCTTCCCACCTGCACTCATCCACATGGGCGTCTTCTGCATGCACCCTCTCCCTCTCTATCACACACAGGTGACGGGTGCTTCCCACCTGCACTCATCCACATGGGTGTCTTCTGCATCTGCCTCTCCCTCTCTCCCACACAGGTGACAGGTGCATACCACCTGCACTCATCCACATGGGTGTCTTCTGCATCTGCCTCTCCCTCTCTATCACACACAGGGTGCATCACACCTGCACTCATCGATATGGCCCTCTTCTGCATGCACCGTCTCCCTCTCTATCACACACAGGTTACAGGTGCATCCCACCTCCCCTCATCCACATGGGCATTTTCTGCATCTGCCTCTCCCTCTCTATCACACAGGTGACAGGTGCATCCCACCTGCACTCATCCACATGGGCGTCTTCTGTATCTGCCTCTCCCTCTCTATCACACACAGGTGACAGGTGCATCCCACCTGCACTCATCCACATGCGTATATTCTGCATCTGCCTCTCCCTCTCTCCCACACAGGTGACAGGAGCGTCCCACCTGCACTCATCCACATGGGAATCATCTGCATCTGCCTCTCCCTCTCTCCCACACACTGACGGGTGCATCACACCTGCACTCATCAATATGGCCCTCTTCTGCATGTGCCTCTCCCTCTCTATCACACACAGGTGACGGGTGCATCCCACGTGTACTCATTCAAATGGGCGTTTTCTGCATCTGCCTCTCTCTCTCCCACACAGGTGACAGGTGCATCCCACCTGCACTCATCCACATGGTCGTCTTCTGCATCTGCCTCTCCCTCTCTCCCACACAGGTAACGGGTGCTTCCCACCTGCACTCATCCACATGGGCGTCTTCTGCATCTGCCTCTCCCTCTCTATCACACAGGTGACGGGTGCTTCCCACCTGCACTCATCCACATGGGCGTCTTCTGCATCTGCTTCTCCCTCTCTTTCACACACAGGTGACGGGTGCATCCCACCTGCTCTCATCCACATGGGCGTCTTCTGCATCTGCCACCCCCTCTCTCGCACACAGGTGACGGGTGCTTCCCACCTGCACTCATCCACATGGGCGTCTTCTGCATCTGCCTCTCCCTCTCTATCACACAGGTGATGGGTGCTTCCCACCTGCACTCATCCACATGGGCGTCTTCTGCATCTGCCTCTCCCTCTCTATCACACAGGTGACGGGTGCTTCCCACCTGCACTCATCCACATGGGCGTCTTCTGCATCTGCTCTCCCTCTCTCCCACACAGGTGACGGGTGCTTCCCACCTGCACTCATCCACATGGGCGTCTTCTGCATCTGCCTCTCCCTCTCTATCACACAGGTGAAGGGTGCTTCCCACCTGCACTCATCCACATGGGCGTCTTCTGCATCTGCCTCTCCCTCTCTATCACATAGGTGACGGGTGCTTCCCACTTGCACTCATCCACATGGCCGTCTTCTGCATCTGCCTCTCCCTCTCTATCACACACAGGTGACAGGTGCATCCCCCCTGCACTCATCCACATGGGCGTCTTCTGCATCTGCCTTTCCCTCTCTATCACACAGGTGACGGGTGCTTCCCACCTGCACTCATCCACATGGGTGTCTTCTGTATCTGCCTCTCCCTCTCTCCCACACAGGTGATGGGTGCTTCCCACCTGCACTCATCCACATGGGCGTCTTCTGCATCTGCCTCTCCCTCTCTATCACACAGGTGAAGGGTGCTTCCCACCTGCACTCATCCACATGGCCGTCTTCTGCATCTGCCTCTCTCCCACACAGGTGACGGGTGCTTCCCACCTGCACTCATCCACATGGGCGTCTTCTGCATCTGCCTCTCCCTCTCTATCACACAGGTGACGGGTGCTTCCCACCTGCACTCATCCACATGGGCGTCTTCTGCGTCTGCCTCTCCCTCACTTTCACACACAGGTGACGGGTGCATCCCATCTGCTCTCATCCACATGGGTGTCTTCTGCATCTGCCTCTCCCTCTCTCCCACACAGGTGACGGGTGCTTCCCACCTGCACTCATCCACATGGGCGTCTTCTGCATCTGCCTCTCCCTCTCTATCACACAGGTGACGGGTGCTTCCCACCTGCACTCATCCACATGGGCGTCTTCTGCATCTGCCTCTCCCTCTCTATCACACAGGTGACGGGTGCTTCCCACCTGCACTCATCCACATGGGCGTCTTCTGTATCTGCCTCTCCCTCTCTCCCACACAGGTGACGGGTGCTTCCCACCTGCACTCATCCACATGGGCGTCTTCTGCATCTGCCTCTCCCTCTCTATCACACAGGTGACGGGTGCTTCCCACTTGCACTCATCCACATGGCCGTCTTCTGCATCTGCCTCTCCCTCTCTATCACACACAGGTGACAGGTGCATCCCCCCTGCACTCATCCACATGGGCGTCTTCTGCATCTGCCTCTCCCTCTCTATCACACAGGTGACGGGTGCTTCCCACCTGCACTCATCCACATGGGTGTCTTCTGTATCTGCCTCTCCCTCTCTACCACACAGGTGACGGGTGCTTCCCACCTGCACTCATCCACATGGGCGTCTTCTGCATCTGCCTCTCCCTCTCTATCACACAGGTGACGGGTGCTTCCCACCTGCACTCATCCACATGGCCGTCTTCTGCATCTGCCTCTCCCTCTCTATCACACACAGGTGACAGGTGCATCCCCCCTGCACTCATCCAAATGGGCGTCTTCTGCATCTGCCTCTCCCTCTCTATCGCACAGGTGACGGGTGCTTCCCCCCTGCACACAGCCACATGGGCGTCTTCAGCATCTGCCTCTCCCTCTCTATCGCACAGGTGACGGGTGCTTCCCACATGCACTCACCTACATCGGCGTCTTCTGCATCTGCCTCTCCCTCTCTTTCACACACAGGGTGCATAACACCTGCACTCACCCACATGGCCATGTTGTGCATCTGCCTCTCCCTCTCTATCACACATAGGTGATGGGTGCATCCCACCTGCACTCATCCACATGGCCGTGTTCTGCATCTGCCTCTCCCTCTCTATCACACACAGGTGATGGGTGCATCCCACCTGCACTCATCCACATGGGCGTCTTCTGCATCTGCATCTCCCTCTCTATCACACACAGGTGACGGGTGCATCCCACCTGCCCTCATCCACATGGGCATTTTCTGCATCTGCCTCTCCCTCTCTCCCAGGTGATGGGTGCTTCCCACCTGCACTCATCCACATGGGCGTCTTCTGCATCTGCCTCTCCATCTCTCCCACACAGGTGACGGGTGCATCCCACCTGGACTCATCCACATGGGTGTCTTCTGCATCTGCCTCTCCCTCTCTCCCACACTAGTGACGGGTGCTTCCCACCTGCACTCATCCTCATGGGTGTCTTCTGCATCTGCCTCTCCCTCTCTCCCACACAGGTGACGGGTGCATCCCACCTGGACTCATCCACATGGGTGTCTTCTGCATCTACATCTCCCTCTCTCCCACACAGGTGACGGGTGCTTCCCACCTGCACTCATCCACATGGGTGTCTTCTGCATCTGCCTCTCCCTCTCTCCCACACAGGTGACGGGTGCATCCCACCTGCACTCATCCACATGGGTATCTTCTGCATCTCCTCTCTCTCTCTCTCCCACACAGGTGACAGGTTCATCCCACCTGCACTCATCCACATGGCAGTCTTCTGCATCTGCCTCTCCCTCTCTCCCACACAGGTGACAGGTGCATCCCACCTGCACTCATCCACATTGGCATCTTCTGCATCTGCCTCTCCCTCTCTATCACACACAGGAGATGGGTTCATCCCACCTGCACTCATCCACATGGGCGTCTTCTGCATCTGCCTCTCCCTCTCCCCCACACATGTGACAGGTACATCCCACCTGCACTCATCCACATGGGCGTCTTTTGTATCTGCCTCTCCCTCTCTATCACACACAGGTGACGGGTGCATCCCACTTGCACTCATCCACATGGCCATCTTCTGCATCTGCCTTTCTCTCTCTACCACACACAGGTGACGGGTGCATCCCACCTGCACTCATCCGCATGGCCGTCTTCTGCATCTGCCTCTCCCTCTCTATCACACACAGGTGACGGGTGCATCCCACCTGCACTCATCCATATGGGCGCCTTCTGCATCTGCCTCTCCCTCTCTATCACACACAGGTGACAGGTGCATCCCACATGCACTCATCCACATGGGCGTCTTCTGCATCTGCCTCTCCCTCTCTATCACACACAGGTGACGGGTGCATCCCACCTGCCCTCATCCACATGGGCATTTTCTGCATCTGCCTCTCCCTCTCTCCCAGGTGACGGGTGCTTTCCACCTGCACTCATCCACATGGGCGTCTTCTGCATCTGCCTCTCCATCTCTCCCACACAGGTGACGGGTGCATCCCACCTGGACTCATCCACATGGGTGTCTTCTGCATCTGCCTCTCCCTCTCTCCCACACAGGTGACGGGTGCTTCCCACCTGCACTCATCCACATGGGTGTCTTCTGCATCTGCCTCTCCCTCTCTATCACACACAGGTGACAGGTGCTTCCCACCTGCACTCATGCACATGGGCGTCTTCTGCATGCACCCTCTCCCTCTCTATCACACACAGGTGACGGGTGCTTCCCACCTGCACTCATCCACATGGGTGTCTTCTGCATCTGCCTCTCCCTCTCTCCCACACAGGTGACAGGTGCATACCACCTGCACTCATCCACATGGGTGTCTTCTGCATCTGCCTCTCCCTCTCTATCACACACAGGGTGCATCACACCTGCACTCATCGATATGGCCCTCTTCTGCATGCACCCTCTCCCTCTCTATCACACACAGGTTACAGGTGCATCCCACCTCCCCTCATCCACATGGGCATTTTCTGCATCTGCCTCTCCCTCTCTATCACACAGGTGACAGGTGCATCCCACCTGCACTCATCCACATGGGCGTCTTCTGTATCTGCCTCTCCCTCTCTATCACACACAGGTGACAGGTGCATCCCACCTGCACTCATCCACATGCGTATATTCTGCATCTGCCTCTCCCTCTCTCCCACACAGGTGACAGGAGCGTCCCACCTGCACTCATCCACATGGGAATCATCTGCATCTGCCTCTCCCTCTCTCCCACACACTGACGGGTGCATCACACCTGCACTCATCAATATGGCCCTCTTCTGCATGTGCCTCTCCCTCTCTATCACACACAGGTGACGGGTGCATCCCACGTGTACTCATTCAAATGGGCGTTTTCTGCATCTGCCTCTCTCTCTCCCACACAGGTGACAGGTGCATCCCACCTGCACTCATCCACATGGTCGTCTTCTGCATCTGCCTCTCCCTCTCTCCCACACAGGTAACGGGTGCTTCCCACCTGCACTCATCCACATGGGCGTCTTCTGCATCTGCCTCTCCCTCTCTATCACACAGGTGACGGGTGCTTCCCACCTGCACTCATCCACATGGGCGTCTTCTGCATCTGCTTCTCCCTCTCTTTCACACACAGGTGACGGGTGCATCCCACCTGCTCTCATCCACATGGGCGTCTTCTGCATCTGCCACCCCCTCTCTCGCACACAGGTGACGGGTGCTTCCCACCTGCACTCATCCACATGGGCGTCTTCTGCATCTGCCTCTCCCTCTCTATCACACAGGTGATGGGTGCTTCCCACCTGCACTCATCCACATGGGCGTCTTCTGCATCTGCCTCTCCCTCTCTATCACACAGGTGACGGGTGCTTCCCACCTGCACTCATCCACATGGGCGTCTTCTGCATCTGCCTCTCCCTCTCTCCCACACAGGTGACGGGTGCTTCCCACCTGCACTCATCCACATGGGCGTCTTCTGCATCTGCCTCTCCCTCTCTATCACACAGGTGAAGGGTGCTTCCCACCTGCACTCATCCACATGGGCGTCTTCTGCATCTGCCTCTCCCTCTCTATCACATAGGTGACGGGTGCTTCCCACTTGCACTCATCCACATGGCCGTCTTCTGCATCTGCCTCTCCCTCTCTATCACACACAGGTGACAGGTGCATCCCCCCTGCACTCATCCACATGGGCGTCTTCTGCATCTGCCTTTCCCTCTCTATCACACAGGTGACGGGTGCTTCCCACCTGCACTCATCCACATGGGTGTCTTCTGTATCTGCCTCTCCCTCTCTCCCACACAGGTGATGGGTGCTTCCCACCTGCACTCATCCACATGGGCGTCTTCTGCATCTGCCTCTCCCTCTCTATCACACAGGTGAAGGGTGCTTCCCACCTGCACTCATCCACATGGCCGTCTTCTGCATCTGCCTCTCCCTCTCTCCCACACAGGTGACGGGTGCTTCCCACCTGCACTCATCCACATGGGCGTCTTCTGCATCTGCCTCTCCCTCTCTATCACACAGGTGACGGGTGCTTCCCACCTGCACTCATCCACATGGGCGTCTTCTGCGTCTGCCTCTCCCTCACTTTCACACACAGGTGACGGGTGCATCCCATCTGCTCTCATCCACATGGGTGTCTTCTGCATCTGCCTCTCCCTCTCTCCCACACAGGTGACGGGTGCTTCCCACCTGCACTCATCCACATGGGCGTCTTCTGCATCTGCCTCTCCCTCTCTATCACACAGGTGACGGGTGCTTCCCACCTGCACTCATCCACATGGGCGTCTTCTGCATCTGCCTCTCCCTCTCTATCACACAGGTGACGGGTGCTTCCCACCTGCACTCATCCACATGGGCGTCTTCTGTATCTGCCTCTCCCTCTCTCCCACACAGGTGACGGGTGCTTCCCACCTGCACTCATCCACATGGGCGTCTTCTGCATCTGCCTCTCCCTCTCTATCACACAGGTGACGGGTGCTTCCCACTTGCACTCATCCACATGGCCGTCTTCTGCATCTGCCTCTCCCTCTCTATCACACACAGGTGACAGGTGCATCCCCCCTGCACTCATCCACATGGGCGTCTTCTGCATCTGCCTCTCCCTCTCTATCACACAGGTGACGGGTGCTTCCCACCTGCACTCATCCACATGGGTGTCTTCTGTATCTGCCTCTCCCTCTCTACCACACAGGTGACGGGTGCTTCCCACCTGCACTCATCCACATGGGCGTCTTCTGCATCTGCCTCTCCCTCTCTATCACACAGGTGACGGGTGCTTCCCACCTGCACTCATCCACATGGCCGTCTTCTGCATCTGCCTCTCCCTCTCTATCACACACAGGTGACAGGTGCATCCCCCCTGCACTCATCCAAATGGGCGTCTTCTGCATCTGCCTCTCCCTCTCTATCGCACAGGTGACGGGTGCTTCCCCCCTGCACACAGCCACATGGGCGTCTTCAGCATCTGCCTCTCCCTCTCTATCGCACAGGTGACGGGTGCTTCCCACATGCACTCACCTACATCGGCGTCTTCTGCATCTGCCTCTCCCTCTCTTTCACACACAGGGTGCATAACACCTGCACTCACCCACATGGCCGTGTTGTGCATCTGCCTCTCCCTCTCTATCACACACAGGTGATGGGTGCATCCCACCTGCACTCATCCACATGGGCGTCTTCTGCATCTTCCTCTCCCTCTCTCCCACACAGGTGACAGGTGCTTCCCACCTGCACTCATCCACATGGGCATCTTCTGCATCTGCCTCTCCCTCTCTATCACACACAGGTGACGGGTGCATCCCACCTGCACTCATCCACATGGCCGTCTTCTGCATCTGCCTCTCCCTCTCTCCCACACAGGTGACAGGTGCATCCCACCAGCACTCATCGATGTGGCCCTCTTATGTATCTGCCTCTCTCTCTATCATACACAGGTGACGGGTGCATCCCACCTGCACTCATCCACATGGGCTCTTCTGCAGCTGCCTCTCCCTCTCTATCACACAAGTGACAGGTGCTTCCCACCTGCACTCATCCACATGGGTGTCTTCTGCATCTGCCTCTCCCTCTCTCCCACACAAGTGACGGGTCCATCCCACCTGCACTCATGCACATGGCCGTCTTCTGCATCTGCCTCTCCCTCTCTTTCACACACAGGTGACGGGTGCATCCCACCTGCACTCATGCACATGGCCGTCTTCTGCATCTGCCTCTCCCTCTCTCCCACACAGGTGACGGGTGCATCTCACCTGCACTCATGCACATGGGCGTCTTCTGCATCTGCCTCTCCCTCTCTATCACACACAGGTGACAGGTGCATCCCACCTGCACTCATCCACATGGGCGTCTTCTGCATCTGCCTCTCCCTCTCTCCCACACAAGTGACGGGTGCATCACACCTGCACTCATCGATATGGCCCTCTTCTGCATGTGCCTCTCCCTCTCTATCACACACAGTTGACGGGTGCATCCCACCTGCACTCATCCACATGTGCGTCTTCTGCATCTGCCTCTCCCTCTCTATCACACACAGGTGACGGGTGCATCCCACCTGCACTCATCCACATGGGCATCTTCTGCATCTGCCTCTCCCTCTCTATCACACACAGGTGACAGGTGCATCCCACATGCACTTATCCACATGGGCGTCTTCTGTATCTGCTTCTCCCTCTCTATCACACACCGGTGACGGGTGCATCCCACCTGCACTCATCCACATGGGCATCATCTGCATCTGCCTCTCTCTCTCTCCCACACAGGTGACGAGTGCATCCCACCTGCACTCATCCACATGGCCCACTTCTGTATGTGCCTCTCCCTCTCTATCACACACAGGTGCCGGGTGCATCACACCTGCACTCATCCACATGGGCGTCTTCTGCATCTGCCTCTCCCTCTTTCCCACACAGGTGATGGGTGCATCCCACCTGCATTCATTCACATGGCCCACTTCTGCATGTGCCTCTCCCTCTCTATCACACAGGTGACAGGTGGATCCCACCTGCACTCATCCACACGGGCGTCTTCTGTATCTGCCTCTCCTTCTCTATCACACAGGTGACAGGTGCATCCCACCTGCACTCATCCACATGGGCGTCTTCTGCATCTGCCTCTCCGTCTCTATCACACACAGGTGACAGGTGCATCCCACCTGCACTCATCCACATGGGCGTCTTCTGCATCTGCCTCTCCCTCTCTCCCACACAAGTGACGGGTGCATCACACCTGCACTCATCGATATGGCCCTCTTCTGCATGTGCCTCTCCCTATCTATCACACACAGGTGACGGGTGCATCCCACCTGCACTCATCCACATGGGCGTCTTCTGCATCTGCCTCTCCCTCTCTATCACACACAGGTGACAGGTGCATCCCACATGCACTTATCCACATGGGCGTCTTCTGTATCTGCCTCTCCCTCTCTATCACGCACAGGTGACGGGTGCATCCCACCTGCACTCATGCACATGGGCATCATCTGCATCTGCCTCTCCCTCTCTACCACACACAGGTGACAGGTTCTTCCCGCCTGCACTCATCCATATGGGCATCATCTGCATCTGCCTCTCCCTCTCTATCACACACAGTTGATGGGTGCATCCCACATGCACTCATCCACATGGGCGTCTTCTGCATCTGCCTCTCCCTCTCTATCAAACACAGGTGACAGGTGCATCCCACATGCACTTATCCACATGGGCGTCTTCTGTATCTGCCTCTCCCTCTCTATCACGCACAGGTGACAGGTGCATCCCACCTGCACTCATCCACATGGGCGTCTTCTGCATCTGCCTCTCCCTCTCTATCACACAGGTGACAGGCACATCCCACCTGCACTCATCCACATGGCCGTCTTCTGCATCTGCCTCTCCCTCTCTATCACACGCAGGTGACAGGTGCATCCCACCTGCACTCATCCACATGGGCGACTTCTGCATCTGCCTCTCCCTCTCTATCACACGCAGGTGACAGGTGCATCCCACCTGCACTCATCCACATGGGCATCTTCTGCATCTGCCTCTCCCTCTCTATCACACACAGGTGACAGGTGCATCCCACCTGCACTCATCCACATGGGCGTCTTCTGCATCTGCCTCTCCCTCTCTATCACACACCGGTGACAGGTGCATCCCACCTGCACTCATCCACATTGGCGTCTTTTGCATCTCCTCTCCCTCTCTATCACACACAGGTGACAGGTGCATCCCACCTGCACTCATCCACATGGCCGTCTTCTGCATCTGCCTCTCCCTCTCTATCCCACTAACAGGTGTCCCCACCCATCCTTTTTACAGTGTCCTTTGCAGCGAAACCAACCTTACTGGAAGAAGAGTACTTTACAAGACCACTTACCTCATGTTGCCTGACCTTTCTGGGGTATTACCGCCGTTGTGGGCACTGCAGTGCTTAAATTCTGATCACAATGGCATCCACCATGCCCTGTAGGGAAGACACCATCCATTTGTGCACGGCTCAGGCAGCAGACTCACTGGACGTGCACTTGGCAGTGCAGGAAACCCATTCTATTCTTCCAAGTTGAACACTGAGGTCCATGGTCTAGATTTAGTAGAGAGATGCCAGGCCCATGGCATGTCCCCTGGAGTAAGGGAGAGCACCCCCTGGCACATGAAGCAATGCCGCCCTCTATTGCATACACTGGACGGTGCTAGACCAGTTCTACTGCCAGGGAGCAGGGCCGACCCCCTGCCCCATACTCCCTAGAGCAGGAAGAGAGCTCGGTGGGTGGCCGGAAGATGGCGCGTCCTTTGGTAACACGGCAGCAGTGATCTTAGCAGCAGCAGTTTAAAGAACCATGAAAGAATGTCTCCATCTGGTCCATGATGGCTGCTGGAGCCGCGCGCCCCACGCCAGATGGCTGGCCACGTGAACAGCTTCAGAGGGGAGCTGCATTAGTCTCGCAGAGAGCGCCTGCCCCTGCCCTCTGCGCCAGCCTCGTTAGAGGGCTAGAGGTTCTGTGCTCGTATTGTGGCAATCCAAAAAACGCTGCTACCCAGAAAATGATCTTGGCAGATGCAGCAAAGGCGAAGCCATGTTCTTTGGAGAGGAAAAGCACTGCGGTGTCCTCGCATTGCTGCGTCGTGTGTTGCCCGCGACACCTCTGCGCGGATGCCAGAGGAACCGCGCTGCAAAGGCTGGCTGAGAAGATGGGTCTCATTCCCAGATGGGAGGTAGTCATGGCGCTATTTGCACCATGACTGCCTCCAATAATGGTACCGGCACCGGTCTCGTTCAATGGGGATTTACCGGTGTAGTCCAACCTTTGCAGGACCGGTAAGTTCCCATTGAAAAAAACATTCCCCATTCCCATTGAGGCCCCCTAGGGCTCAATGGGAATGGGGAAGTAGCTCATAACGGTACCGCAATTTGCGATACCGTTGTTAGCTCTGAAGTCCAGTAGCGGGTCCCGTCCTTAACGCCTTGTCAGACCAGTCGTTAAAGGAGGGACCCGCTAAGGGAACTCGTAGAAGGGCGGTAAGGGATTACCGGCACCAGTCTCCTTACTGGTGCCCGGTATCCCTTAACGCCCTACTCGTAATGAGGCCCGATGTGTTGGTAATTGGCTTTCATAATCAACTGGTGATCAGGAAATGGGTGCGTTCACCGGCAAAGCCGCTTTTGCATAAGCAGAGTGGAGGCTCTTGGCAAGGAAAGTGATCGCTCACAGCTGTGTAGCTTAAAACTGCAGGAATAGTGTTTGCCAACTATAAATATATGTGGAGCGGTGCCCAGCAGAAATGCAATACAACCCCGGCCTCTGAGACCCCTTCCACGTTCTAAAACGGGCAGGCTGTGGTGGGTTGCCTTGCCTCTGTACAGGCTATCACCTGACTGGACAGAGTGCAGCAATTATGTGTAAGTACTAATAGACCACTGGGGTTACTGCATAGCAAGACTGCAGGCACCCCCACACGCCCAGGGGAAATGCCACCTTACGAGAACATTCCGCAGTCGTTCCCATAGTGCATTGACTAACTGCAGCTATTGACTCACCAAACACTAACATTGGTTTCCTGAAAGACACACACATGTGCAAATAATCTCCAATGAAAACCGTTATGTGTAAATGTTCTTTTCAGGTAATGTGAAAACATGAAGGGATAGCACTATGCAAGTGGTTGCAGTGTCCAGCCATACTTATTAAGTACCAGCAACAACAATACTCATGATGCTACTGTTACTAATATTACTACTACTATCACTACTCCGAATACCAGCTCTCCTACTACTGCCATCTCTACTACTACTAGCACTACCATTAATATTACTACTACTAATACTAATGCATCTACTACTAATAAAAATATCACCTCAGCTACTACTACCACCACCATTACGACTATTGCTATTACCCCTACCAATACCACATCTACTAATTACCACTACTAATACCACATCAACTACTACTCTCATTACTATTACTGCTACTACTAATACTACTACCTTCTCTTTTACTACCACTACCATTACTAGTACTACTACTATTACTGCCATCTCTACTACTACTACCACTACCATTAATACTATTACTAATATTAATACTACAACATCTACTACCAATAACAATAACACCTCTGCTACTACTACTACTGTCATCGTAATTCTACTACTATTAATATGAATACACCTTCTACTATTAATAATACCACCTCAGCTACTACTACCACCGCCATTATGACTACTGCTACTACCCCTACCAATACCACATCTACTACTACTAATAGACTGGATTATTAGTAGTAGATGTCCGCTCCGCGGACAAGACGCCGATTGGTTAATCGGCTTGCATCATGTCCGCGGACATGCAATGTGTTCGCTGATTAGATGGTGAAGAGCATGAAGTGCGTCAGATTTTTGGAAACACCCGCCATCTTGGATTCGCGGACTTCGCCGCTGTCCACGGACATCGCGGTAAAAACATATTAAAAAACACAACATTGCACTTGTCAAATTTATCAAATAAGCTCTGGGAAGTTGAGGGGTGATGAGGATGAGATGGGATATGGCTGCAAGAAGCAAAAAAACTAGTGTGTTTGCCGCGAAAGTCTGCGAACAGTCCTGAAAAGTTTGCAGACACCTCAGCATTACAGAGTTGGTGAAATGCAGTTCTTGGGTGGCTTATAACTTTGGCGCCACTGAACGGAACTGCGTGACATTTTTCATGTATATTCCTGGGCTGATTGTGAGTGAGTATACAAAGTCTGGTGGGATTCTGTCATGAGGGGGCAACATTAGAGGGGTGGATCCCAAATTATTGTAAAGGCTTATAAATGTGGTGCCATTTGGCAAATCTACACGAAGGTTTGCAAAAAGATTCTAGATCTAGATATAGATGTTTTCGTAAAATCTGAATGGATTTTGTCAAGTGGGGGCTGGGTTAGGTTATATGACGATTGTATGTGCATACATTTGACACTTTTGAAAAAATAAAACATGGGTGGATTTCCAGCAAACTTGCGTAAGGAGCATTGGCAAGGACCTACAAGCATGGTTTTGCAAATGTGCCAGTGTTTTATTATTTGACAAAGTGTCATAATGTAGCTACACAAAATAGCTGTATACCTTTAGTGACTGAGGGGTAGCCTGTGGCCATGGGCAGTGGCCAGATTGTCCGGGTCATGGAATAAGGTAATGATCCGGACAATCTGGCTACTGGCCATGACCACAAGGGACAAAACATAGGATTAAAGTGGCCATGTCCACCTGGGACTGGCTTTGTGGTAAAGTTATTCGAAATTAGGATAGATCTGAAAGGGAAGAAAAATGTGCTTGTGGTAATATGGTCATAGGGTTCTCTTTTTGCCTTCTGCAGGCTGCCATGGAAAGCGAAGAGGGGCCCTGTATGGAAATCCTCTTTTTTAGCACCCCAGGTTCCCGTTTTGGGAACCTAGGTTGCTAATGGCCTTCATCACCCATTTCAGGGGCTGGAATGGGGGGATAATGGTCCAGAGACCTCGTTATCCATCCTTGCTTTGCTTGGACTGATAACTTGGGCTGCTGGGCCGGTATCCACCATTCCAGACCCTGCAACAGAGGATGAACGCCACAATATTCCCATTAGCATAACTCAAAATGCAAATGGAAATGTTGGGAAATCTTATTGAGTCTATTTACTTTACTGAGAAATGTAAAGTAGATGGAGTCTATACATCTTTTTTTAGTTCTATTTTTAAAATCTGAAAGGTGGTTCCTAAAGGAATATGTCTTTTGTTGTTTTTGGATATTTTTTTTGTTTTTTTTGGCAGGAGATCTGAGAACGAAAGGTGGGGAGGGAAATGAGGGAAGAGGAACAAAACACTAATAAGAGGGGTAGATGGACAAGGGAAAATGTTGCACGTGTGTTATTTCTAAGGTAGGGGGCAGTGTTTCTCATGCTCCTGGATTACAGCACTGGTGGTGTTTCTTGGGGAGGAGGGATGAAATTAGCTGATGCCATTTTAAGATAAATAGCAGTTTTACTAAAAGTGTTTACTGTGTGCTAGATTGTTAATGGATACTGAGTAGGAATCGGTGTTGGAGCTGTACAAGGGACATTTTGAAGTTGAAAGTTCCTAGTTCAGTAGAAAATGCAGTTCTGAACTGTCTGCGAAGCAGAGATCTTATCATGAAGTGCGGACGGGTTCTCGGACACGTCATCATGCCACGCGCCAGCGTATGTTCATGTGGCACTGTCCGGAAGTCCGCTATGAAGTCAGATAATAGTAGATGGCTACGGATGCAAAACTAGTTGAATTAGTTGCAAAAAGTGTATAGAACTGTTAAAAATTATTCCAGAAGGTGGGAAATGGCATGAGTTTTAAGGTGACACTTTGAAATGGGACACAAATATTGCCATATTGGGTACGTATGATATTAGTAAGTTGTAGGAAAATAGCATGCATGGTAGAAAACTATGAAATTAAATGAAAAAAACTTTGTTAAGGGACGTTATGGTTAAGTTGCACTAATAAAAACCTATGAAATTCATTGAAAAACTTTGTTAAAGGGACGTTGTGGTTATGTTGGACTAATAAAAACATATGAAATTCAAAGAAAACACTTTGTTAAAGGGACGTTATGGTTTCAAGTAAAATCGAAAAACCTCAGAAATTCTCCAGTTATGGTAAACTAAGCTACCATAACGTACGCCACCACCATGCACTGCTAAGACTAACACCCAGGACATCAAAGTTGACATCACAAATGTTACTGATGACATCACATGTGAAATAAATTTTAGTCTTAGCAGTGCACGGTGGTGGCTACTACTATTAATAATACCACCTCAGCTACTACTACCACCAACATTATGACTACTGCTACTACCCCTACCACTACCACATCTACTACTACTAATACCACCTCTACTACTACTACCACCACTAATACCACATCAACTACTACTCTCATTACTATTCCTGCTACTGCTAATACTACTACCTTCTTTATTACTACCAATGCCATTGCTGCTACTATTACTACTACTACTACTGCCATCTCTACTACTGCTACTACTACTACCACTACCATTAATCCTACTAATATTAATACTACATCTACTACCAATAATAATAAAACATCTACTACGACTAATACTCCCATCTCTATTACTACTAGCACTGCCATTAATACTACTACTACAACTAATGCATCTACTACTAATAATAATACCTCCACAGCTACTACTAACACCACCATTACGACTACTACTACCATTACCAATATCACATCTACTGCTACTAATACCACCTCTACTACCACCACATTGAGTACCACTCTCATTAATATTAATGCTAGCACTAATACTACTACCTTCTCTATTACTACCAACAATAATAACACCTCTTCTACTACTGCCATCACTGCTACTACTACCACCACCACCAACACTACTACCCCTACCAATACCACATCTACTATTACTCATACCACCTCGACTACTACTACCACTACTAATACCATATCTACTTCTATTCGGATTCCTATTATTACTACTACTAATACTACTACTACCATCTCTATTACTACCACTATCATTACTAATACTACTACTACTACTTCTACTACTACTACTACTACTACTACTACTACTGCAATTTCTACTACTACTACTACTACCATTGTCATTAAAATTACTACTACTAATATTAATACTACTACATCTACTACTACTACTAATAATAACACCTGTGATACTACTACTACTACCATCTCTGCTACTACTACCACCACATGTACTATTACCCCTACCAATACCACTTGTACTACTACTAATACCACCTCAACCACTACTACCACTACTAATACCACATCTACAACTACTCTCATTACTATTACTACTACTAGTACTATTACTACTGTTAATATTACAACTACCATCTCTACTACAGCCACTACCATTACTACTACTACTACCATCATAACTGCTACTACTACTAATAACAATAATATGAATGCAATACTACTACATGTGTTAGTACTGCTAATAATAATGCCACCTATACTACTACTATTACTATCATCTCTGCTACTACCACTACAATTACTACTACTTCTACTACTACAACCACATCTACTACTACTAATACCGCCTCTACTACTACTACTACTACTACCTCGGCCACTACTATTACTACTACTAATACAACCCCATACCACCTTGACTACTACTACTATTGCTACTACTAATACCAGCTCTACTGCTACTAATACTACTACCATCTCTACTACTGCCACTAGCATTACTACTACTTCTACTACTACAACCACATCAGCAACTACTAATACCACACATACTTCTACTGCCATTACTATTGCTACTACTATTAATACCACCTCATATCACTTTGACTACTACAAGAACTACTACTACTACCACTGCCATTACTACTACATATACTACTAACAATACTCATAATATCATATCTGCTACTATCACCTCTGCTACCACTCCCACTACTACTAATACATCTACTTATAATACCATCTCTACTACTACTACCACTACTATTGCTACTACTACTAATACCACCTTGTACCAATTTGACTACTACTAGAACTACTACTACTATTTAGACCACCTCCTACTACCTAGACTACTACTAAAACTGCTACTATTAATACCAGCTCTACTGCTAATATTAGTACTACCATATCTATTACTATCACTACCATTACTACTAATACTACTACTAATAGTACTACATCTACTAATAGTAATATCAACTCTACTGCTACTACTACTACCACTACTATTGCTACTACTACTAATACCACCTCATATCACTTTGACTTCTGCAATAACTACTACTACCACTGCCATTACTGCTAGATATACTACTAACATTACTCATAATACCATATCTACTACTATCAACTCTGCTACCACTCCCACTACCAGTACCACTACTACTAATACATCTACTTCTAATACCATCTCTACGTTACTACTACTACCACTAATATTTCTACTACTACTACTAATACCACCTCATATCACTTTGACTACTTTTAGTACTACGACTACTACTACTTCTATATCAGCTCTACTACTACTACTCTCTGTGGCGAATCAACTTCCGGGGCACCAGTGCTCCAGAGATGAAAGTCGGTTTCTAAACCATCAATCAGCCCCACACCTCTAGTACACCAGAAGGGATCTGAACAGATTGGAAAACAAGTCAATTATTAACCTCCTTGGACAATTTTGGTAACATAGTCGGAACGACAGGCTTATCTCCACAAGGTCTTGGATGGTTGGTTAGTTGAAACACAGTGAAAATACAATTATTACCCATTGATAAAAGGGACGCTCCAGCCAAGGTTGTAAAGTTGTATAAAAATATCAACTTTATTATTACTACAACAAAAAGTTCTAGCACATTACAAAATACAACCCACCCTTTAAAGGAAAACAGAGTACAGACAGTTTCACAAAGGAAAGGGTTGCACTCTGGATACTGACAGGAGGGCAGTTGCTAAAGTAATCTGTATTATTGTTCAAGGTTATTTGGTTTCAACAACAAGGGGCACAGGTTCATAACTGCCTCAAGGGGCCTTCAGAGAAGGACCAAGGAGGCAGAACCACAATGTCCCTAGTGCTTAAGAAGTTCTTGATGGTCGACAGCATTGAGGATGTTCCAGGGCACTTGGTAGTTCCTAAGACAGAGTTTGTGATGGGAGATACCTCCGGGTACCAGACGGCAGTGGCTGGGGGCCAAGAATCATGGGCTCTGTGCTGGGTGGTGGATCGGGAACGCTGGTTGAGGCATCTCGGACAGCTCTGGTCTCTGTGGTGTGATAACAGTCAGCGGTGCAGTTGGTTGTGGTTTGAGGAATCGATTGTCTCGAAAATGTCCTTAAAAGATAGGTGCTGGTTGATGCTTGTGTGGTACTCCTCCTAGCTTCTTCGCAGGGCTTGTGTCGTCCTTTCAAGGCAGACGGCCCAAAGCTTAGGAGAGTGTTTGCAGGCAACAACATTGTCCTTATTTCAGATACTCTCTGGCACTGAATTCCCACCTAGGAAGCTTGCTGGCAGAACACAGCAGGGCACGCTGTGTGCTGGCTGGGTACCGGTTCTTAAGCTGCTGGATGGGTCTTTTGAGTCTGGTATCTCCCTCTTTTTCCTGGGATCCTGGGAGATGTTTAGGGGAGGGAACGTGCTTCAGCCAAGGTCCAAATTAGTCCTTCTTCTTACTCCTTTCAATGTCGTCAGATGATCTGCTAAGTGAGGGGTTTAGCCCTCATTTAAAGCCAGATGGGCTCCAGTTATTGAGGCAGGCTAAGCCTATCTTAATGAACCAATCCTTGGTCCCCACTAACAATCTTCTGTTATGCATGAGGTCAGGATCAGAGTGCTCTGCAACAGGAAAAGTAAGGGGTGACAACATTTACCGAAGTCCCACCGATCTTCCTGTCTGTTGTGGAAAAGCGTGTCTTCTCTGGTTAACTGAGCCCTCTGTGACTCTTGATTAAAGCACAGGTCTCCTTTGAAGTTTGTGATGAGAGCAGACTTCCTGTCTCCCTCAAATCACATACCTCTCCCCTCTGAAAGGGGTCTGCTTTCCAGGGGTACCTAAGGTAACTAATGGACCCAGACATGCCATTCACTGCCTTTCATACAAAAGGGTGGGAACTAGCTTCAAGTTGACACATTGCATACTAAAGGGGTGTTAGCCCACCTTCTTGTTTTCTGTTTGGTGACCATGCCCATTCAACAGGCTTGCCTCAATTATCTCTCATTACTATGCACTGCCACCAGCCGAACTAAACAAAAGGTAACCAGATACATGGAGCCTTTGATATTTTAATTAGGCTGCCCATGGCCGGAGGAAGGTGTGGCTGTCACATTCCATCTGAACATGGCAGGAGATGACGGCGCCTGTAGGCTGTGTACTCCCAGAGTACACGTGACTATGCATTTCGTTCGATGAGCAGAGGAAATGTGTGCGGAATAGCCTCACACATTTTCGGAGGTTGATCTCCCATCATTAATTTTCATTCTAAAAAAAAATCAAAAACGCACAGGCGTGCACACCCCCTGTGTGGGTTGTTGAATTCCTCACACTCCCACCTCTACTACTACTACTACCATTATGACTATGACTACTACTGCAACTACTACATCAACTACTAGTAATAATAATACCACCTCTACTGATATATGACATTTTCTTTGTATCACGCCCATACACAAGTGTTTCAGAGTGTGAGACTATGACTACTAACCTCTCTACTACTACCACTAACATTACTACTACTGCTACTATTACAACCACATCTACTACTACTAATACCACCTAACTACTATTACTACTACTACTAATACCACCTCACAACACCTCTACTGCTACGACTACTAGTAAAACCCCTTCTACTGCTACGACTACTAGTACCCCCTTTCTTTTGCTACTACTATTAACATATGCACTACTATTAACCCTACTTTTACTTCTACTACTAATACCATATCTAATTCAACTACTGCCACCACCACTGTGACTACTACTATTAATACTGTTACTATTACTACTACTAATGTTACTACTACCACCACCACTTCTACTACTAGTACTATTAAACAAGTGCTACAATACTGCACCAACATTATATCTACTCTATGGCTGGATTATTAGTTTTACTATAGTACAACTACATATTCACTACTCATTCTGGTTGAATAATAGTGCACACAATGAAGATATGCTGACTGACATTGCTTTCACTACACAGCTGCAATGCAATAATACTGCCACATTTCTATGGCTACTACTCTTAGCAGTACCCCGCCATTAGTTCTGCTATCCCTCCTATTAGTATAACTTGCAGCAGTAGATTATACAAGTTCTATTGCTACAACTTAACTAGTCTTGTGACATTACTGCTACACTGTCTTCTACCAATGCTATCACTACTACTACTCATACTAAAGTAATAAACTACTCTTTCTGTTACCAATACTGGACTCATGTGACTGCTACTTCTAGTATCATGCTGCTTGCAGGCAATATCACCAGTAATGCTGCTGCACCAGCACTCCCCTGATACGCTTACAGGCAATATCACCAGTAATGCTGCTGCACCAGCACTCCCCTGATACAACGGCTGGTATGCTCCCTTTAAACTGCTACCACGAGTGCTGCTACTACTGCAAGAGCAATACTATGATACTACTAGTTTACTTCTTCTCTAGTACCACTTCTATGGCAGCACTACACCATAACTTCTCTGCAATACTACTATGATTGGCCCTGATACTAGATTGCTTGGGCTGATCCATGATGTAGTGCCCACAACTAGTTTCATGGCTACTAGCTGTATTGCAGACATCAAGCTAATAGCAGATAAATGGCTTGCATTGGCTCTGGAGAATGCCATCAACCTCCCATTTAAAAACTACAAAACAACTATGAAGGGCACCCTATTTGGCAACAGTCGTGAAGACCTGATTGTCGACCAATCCTCCAAGAGTAACTCAGCAGCGTTTGTAGACTATATTCTGGACCGGCTGAACTATCCGAGCTACATTGACCATTCCGTGGGAAATTCTCTATTTGGGACTACATTAAAATACAATTGAATGTTGTAAAGTCACTTGAGGTGGTTGGAGCGTGGTTGAATATAACCAGAGAAAATGGGCGTTGCCACTTTGTGGAGATGTGGGTTTGGAAACTGTGAAACCTATGCTGATGGAATGGCCCCTCGAGTTTAACCCTTTGGCAGATAGTGCTAAGAGCAGCAGCACTAGACGCGCCCCCCAGGGGACGCCCTCTGTTCCATGTCTATGACTGGAAGTCAAGAGGCATGTGGTATATATTCTTTTTAGGAGGAAGACCATGTCGATTTTGGTTATTTTGACATGAACATGCTGTTGCATTTGTCTAGACATATCTTTTGTAATACTTTTATGTGGATATTGTTCTTATTCATGCAAAATAATTTATTGAGATTTTAACTGACTGTTGTAGAGAGACGTATTAAAAGTTGCATTTTGTTAACTGTAAAATATGATGATAGCAAATGAATACTACTATGATTACACTGCTACTAGTGCTAGCACTAGTACTACCACATCTGCTGCATCTGCCGCTTGGTATGGTAACACTAATCATTGATATTATTATTATTATTGTTGTTATTATTATTATTATTATTATTATTATTATTGTTATAATTGTTATTATTATTAATATTCGTATTATTATTAGTAGTAGTAGCAGCAGTAGTGTTATTATTATTAGTTGTCATAGCAGTGTTATTATTATTATTATTATTATTATTATTATTATTATTATTATTATTATTATTATTATTATTATTATTCTAAGGCATGTTTTCATTATTATTATTAGTATTATTATTAGTATTATTATTATTATTATTAGTGGTGTTATTATTGTTATTGTTATTATTATTAATATTCTTATTATTAGTAGTATTAGTAGCAGTAGTAGTAGTGTTATTATTATTATTATAGTAGAGGTAGTAGCAGTGTTATTATTATTATTATTATTATTATTATTATTATTCTAAGGCATGTTTTCATTATTATTATTATTATTATTATTATTATTATTATTATTATTATTAGTGGTGTTATTATTGTTATTGTTATTATTATTAATATTCGTATTATTATTAGTAGTAGTAGCAGTAGTAGTAGTGTTATTATTATTAGTAGTAGTCGTAGCAGTGTTATTATTATTATTATTATTATTATTATTATTATTATTATTATTATTATTATTATTATTATTCTAGGGCATGTTTTCATTATTATTATTATTATTATTATTATTATTATTATTATTATTATTAGTGTTAGTATTATTATTATTATTAGTATTATTATTATTATTATTATTATTATTATTATTATTATTATTATTATTAGTGTTATTATTATTATTATTATTATTGTTATTGTTATTATTATTAATATTATTATTATTAGTAGTAGTAGCAGTAGTAGTAGTGTTATTATTATTATTATTATTATTATTATAGTAGAAGTAGTAGCAGTGTTATTATTATTATTATTATTATTATTATTATTATTATTATTGTTATTATTATTATTATTATTATTATTATTATTAGTATTATTATTATTATTATTGTTATTGTTATTATTATTAATATTATTATTATTAGTAGTAGTAGTAGCAGTAGTAGTAGTGTTATTATTATTATTATTATTATAGTAGAAGTAGTAGCAGTGTTATTATTATTATTATTATTATTATTATTATTATTATTATTAGTGGTGTTATTATTGTTATTGTTATTATTGTTATTATTAATATTCTTATTATTATTATTATTATTATTATTATTATTATTATTATTATTCGTGTAGTAGTCGTAGCAGTGTTATGATTATTATTATTATTATAATTATTAGTATTATTCTAAGGCATGTTTTCCAGTACCATCGATTCTGCCCTGTTTCGGGTCCATGGGAAGCAGAAGCAGATGCTGGCAGTTTTATGAACTAGTTCCCACTCTGCTTTCAGGGTGAGATGTTCTTATGAGTTTTATATTTTATCACCATCCTCAATGGTGCTCATTTCAAACTTTTCTGAGAAGTAAGAGGTCAATTCGACTGGGCAAAGCTTGAGGCGGGAGAATGAGCTGCGCCGGAAGACTTGCGGCCTCTAATTACAATACATTGGAGGAATGTTCAAACAAAATGAAGTTATTTTAAATGTACAATTGCATATAAAACTATCTTATTCACATTATTACAAGTTAGGCAAGTTCTGAAGAGTAAATAAAAAACACAAATAAACCCCGGGAAGCAGCTTTCCAAAACATGTAACTGTGAGTGACTATATGACAGGAAGAGTTAAATGCACCCCTCCTCCCCCCCCCCCTCTTAACACAGATATGTACCACAATCAAGGTCAATTAAGTACTTTACAATGCAAATTCTTACAGAAATAACAAAAAAAACTAAAGCCAAACACTGCCACAAACCTTGGGAGAAATAAACCCCAGGCCAGGAAGATCAAACGATCGACCACACATGTCTGGGAGGACCTTTCCTCGTCTCTGGCTCCGTGGGTAATGGCCCAAAGCAGAAGAATGTGTGGTTTCAGACAGACACGACTCAGTATAACGAGCCAAAGCTGACTGTCAATGCTGCGAGTCGTTCCCCTTCTCCATGTATCTAGTGTTTGCACTGAGTACATTGAGCTCCTTGATGGAATGTGTAGGCAGCACTCCCTCTCTCTCATTGGTCACTTCCTACGATTCCCTGTTTTTAAATTTTCCGCCTTCACCTGTCCGAAATCTTCCTTCACACGGTCCCTTCTCAAGCCTGCATATCTCTGCATACGGAGAGCTTCTGCGTCTATAAGAATCCACTCCGTTCTTAGCAGGACACCTGGTGGAGAATCCACTCCGTTCTTAGCAGGGCACCTTGTGGAGAAGCCACTCCGTTCTTAGCAGAGCAACTTGTGGAGAATCCACTCCGTTCTTAGCAGGGCACCTTGTGGAGAATCCACTCCGTTCTTAGCAGAGCACCTGGTGAAGAATCCACTCCGTTCTTAGCAGGGCACCTTGTGGAGAATCCACTCCGTTCTTAGCAGGACACCTTGTGGAGAATCCACTCCGTTCTTAGCAGGGCACCTTGTGGAGAATCCACTCCGTTCTTAGCAGAGCACCTTGTGGAGAATCCACTCCGTTCTTAGCAGAGCACCTTGTGGAGAATCCACTCCGTTCTTAGCAGGGCACCTTGTGGAGAATCCACTCCGTTCTTAGCAGAGCACCTTGTGGAGACTCCACTCCGTTCTTAGAAGGGCACCTTGTGGAGAATCCACTCCGTTCTTAGCAGGGCACCTGGTGGAGAATCCACTCCGTTCTTAGCAGGACACTTAGCAGGACACCTTGTGGAGAATCCACTCCGTTCTTAGCAGGGCACCTTGTGGAGAATCCACTCCGTTCTTAGCAGAGCACCTGGTGGAGAATCCACTCCGTTCTTAGCAGAGCACCTTGTGGAGAATCCACTCCGTTCTTAGCAGGGCACCTGGTGGAGAATCCACTCCGTTCTTAGCAGGGCACCTTGTGGAGAATCCACTCCGTTCTTAGCAGAGCACCTTGTGGAGAATCCACTCCGTTCTTAGCAGGGCACCTTGTGGAGAATCCACTCCATTCTTAGCAGGGCACCTGGTGGAGAATCCACTCCGTTCTTAGCAGAGCACCTGGTGGAGAATCCACTCCGTTCTTAGCAGAGCACCTTGTGGAGAATCCACTCCGTTCTTAGCAGGGCACCTTGTGGAGAATCCACTCCGTTCTTAGCAGAGCACCTTGTGGAGAATCCACTCCGTTCCTAGCAGGGCACCTTGTGGAGAATCCACTCCGTTCTTAGCAGGACACCTTGTGGAGAATCCACTCCGTTCTTAGCAGGGCACCTTGTGGAGAATCCACTCCGTTCTTAGCAGAGCACCTTGTGGAGAATCCACTCCGTTCTTAGCAGGGCACCTTGTGGAGAATCCACTCCGTTCTTAGCAGGGCACCTTGTGGAGAATCCACTCCGTTCTTAGCAGAGCACCTTGTGGAGAATCCACTCCGTTCTTAGCAGGGCACCTTGTGGAGAATCCACTCCGTTCTTAGCAGGGCACCTTGTGGAGAATCCACTCCGTTCTTAGCAGAACACCTTGTGGAGAATCCACTCCGTTCTTAGCAGAGCACCTTGTGGAGAATCCACTCCGTTCTTAGCAGGGCACCTGGTGGAGAATCCACTCCGTTCTTAGCAGGGCACCTGGTGGAGAATCCACTCCGTTCTTAGCAGGACACTTAGCAGGACACCTTGTGGAGTGTACATTCTTTACAAGTATAAACTGAGTTTATGGAAACCCACCACTTTTTTTTACCAAATGCTGTCCCAGCTGCCAACACGGTTCTTCCTCTGGCCCCATTACAGATGACCATATTTTCTAGAAGAATTTGAAAGCTTTGTCTAACATGATATGTTCCCATGAAAGTTTGGTTCGATTTTGAACGTGCAACATGTGTTTACTTGCCCTGGTGAGGGTTTTCAATGTCCTATATCAGATCCTCCTGAAAGTTGCAATCAATTTCCATCACTCATGTACTAAATTAATATGTCAATTGTCAAATTGTTCATCCGCCCTCTCCTCTGTCTCCTCTCCTTCCTTTTGCCACCTCCATTCACTGCAGATCGGTACAAGTTTTGCGCTGTGGGAAAAAAAGTGGCGGTAATTTCCGTTACCGCAAATTTTCCTGCACTGTCAAATTTCAATTTTTGGCAGATTTACTGCTGGCAGAATTACAGTGCTGTAAATCTGACCATTCTCAGAGGGAAAGTGGAGCATTGACCTCCAGGAGGTGAATCTTCTGCTTTAGCTCCAAAAGGATCGGTGGATGTCCCGCTTGATAATCCCGGCAGCGGTAAATCCATCAAAAATCCCCATGGAGTCCAATGCTGATGATTTAAAGTGGATCCCCAACTTGGAAGGGGATGCTACAGGCAAGTGCTCAGGGTGCCACCATCACCCCATTGAGCTGAATACATAGGGCACTAGGTACAATCAGGTGGGAGACGATGGCGTTTGCGGATCACACTCTTTCCGACTCAGCTTCCAGCTTCCTCAGTCTCTCTCGGACAGAATTCACCACTCCCTCAAGTGAGTACTCAGTGAGTTGCTCAAAATGAAAACTCAATGTTGCTACCCAAGGACATATGTTGATAGAGAGGCTGGAAGGGCCTCATTGGGCAAACGGAACCCAAACGTGTAATGTGTGATTTGGACGGGAACCTGCTAATATAAAGATACATGGAGGGAGCTTGGGGGAGTGGGAAAAAGCACTGCCGGACTTCCTTGGCGAACTCCCAGGCCAACTGAAAAGGAGGCTCTTCGTGCTTTTTCATTTGAATCGGTTCGGGTCTCAAGACGTTGTAGGGGAATGGGGTTACATGTGATCTTAACAAATCCAATACTAACGAATAACTTTTTATTGGGCGGGTGACCCCACGTTTCCTCAGCTTTATTACCAGACCCTGGACCCCTCCCCCACCTGTTTCAATCCCTTACCCCACTCCCAATATATACATTTGGGAAATACTTCAATATGTTTTCGTTATTTAAGGTTCGTTATTAAAGTTATAAGTTGTTGTGAATGTGTTAATATCACTGTATATCGGGGATGGGGTACTCTGAAAATATTTTAGCTTCAATGCTCTGGTGCAGGGTGCCAATTTTAGGCCACACTGAGGGAGGAGTTATGATGGTGGGAGAGTCCCCCACTCCCAAGGTATTGCTCGGTGTGATGAAGACGTCAATATTCTGGGGAATAGTTGTGATCCAAGGCAAACATGGCCCCTCCTGAGGTCAGTAAGGTTATTGGCAGCCCTCTTTCGACCCTAGTTTTAGTCCTTCCTGTACCTGGAAATAACGAGAGAAATGGGAGTTCAACGGAACAAAAGACCACAATCTAAAATGGCCACAAAAAAAATCCCTCAGTGACCTAAGCTAGGGAAGAAGCTACTCCCAAGATGGCCGCTGACTCCTGTCCCTTAACACGCGCATCAGCACTGGGGGCTGCCACGGAAGGTACTGGAATGCCTGCTCAGTGTAGGGATCTGGCTTGGAATGGTGGGGGGGGGGTGCAAGTGCAGGAGAAATGGAGACCAGCACAGGCGACTGAAAAGGTAATAATAGCCAGGATGCAGCCTTTTCCAGACATGATACACTGCCCTGTGATCCTTCTAAATGGGTCCCAGGTATTCTATAATGGTATTCAACCAAAGAAATACAGAGCTAAGAAAGGAAGGTAACACAATGAGGATCTGGGACCTGCCCCTCTGCTCTGCAACCTATGCGTAGACACCCCACCCCCTCTCACCCTCGAGGACATGGAGCCTATTCTCGACAGTTAGCAACGCTATGGGCCTCTCCTGAATGGAGGTGCCTTTGGCTGGATGGAAAGGTCAATGTTTGATTTTTGGGACATCCTTTTGAGAATCTCCCCCATCCTGAAACTGAAGAGCCTTTGCCCCAGGCATGGCAGATGCAGGAGGTTTGGTTTCAGGGGGGCTTCTCCTTTCTAGGGTTCCTCCACCACCACTGCTACTTCCTCAATGGCAAAGGCTCGGAGGAGATCACATAAAATAACAGCAGTAAACTTGAGTGGGTTCTCCAAGAAATCAGGCAAGGGGTGCAGTTTGAACCCTCTCCAGGGCAAGTATTAAGGGTTAAAAGACGTTGGCCCTCATTACGACCTTGGCGGAGATCCATGGTGCTATTTGCACCATGGTCCATGGCGCTAAGCTGCCAACTCCGCCATGGTGGTTGGCGGACTTACCGCCCCATTCCGACCTTGGCGGGGCGGTAAGTCCCCAATCCCCATTTACCCTTCCCCATTCCCATTTTTGCCCCATAGGGTATAATGGGAGTGGGGAAGGCGTTAATTACGCCACCGTAAATTACGGTGGCGTAATTAACAACAAGGTCCCTTAGCGCCATGGATTTTACCGCCTGCAAAAAGCAGGCGTAAAAATCACCATGGCGCTACGGGAACTCGTACTCAGGCGGAAAGGGGCGCCATGGTTTACGCCGGCGTAAACCCCTTTCCGCCAGGGTCGTAATGAGGGCCGTTGACAGGAGACTGGGAAGAGTAGGCACAATTCAGTAGTCAAAGGGCATGTGTGTACGTCACTTCCTGCAGGAAATGACGAGCAAACAGAATTAATGGAAAGCTTCAGTACTGCAGGTAGTGGATCTATGTGATTATTGCGACGGCCAAAAATGCCGACTTTAAAAAAAAAACCTTTACACCACATATATATGCGGGGGGAGAATCCCCGCACCACCACCCATATTAATAGTATATTCTATAGCCCCCACATATATATGTGGTGTAAGGGGAGGTCCAAAAACAAAGTCGCATTTTCAGCGGTCGCAATTGTGAAGGCGACATTTTGTTACGATTCCCTGGTAGTTTAAGCAGTGGCCGAAGTGGGTGGGAGCGGTCCGGAGTGGTGCCCCTTTACTTCTTTTAAATAGGTTTTACGGTTCCTATACGATTTCGTTTTAAAATAAAGGTGTAGGAACACATTGAAATTTGCACGTTCAGTGCACTGCACTGGATGTTCCCTTAAACATCGGGCGCATGTGTTTTGGGGTTTGTATTGTGCATGGGAGGGGGTGCATCAATGGGGTTTGTGGAGAGCGGTGCAGGCCAGTAGGGAACATAGTTCCACTACTTCTTTTCATACACTTCGACCACTGAGATCAAGTTCATTTGAGGGGCAACACAAGACAAAACCCAAATGGCGTTTAAAGAATGCTCTAGAGCCACTTTTCCAGGGCAATGCGCAGTGCAAATAATGTCTTGCCGGTGCCGTGCTCCACCCTCCTGACCCAGGGTGTGCAGACGTGAGTTCTCCAGACCCAGGGTGTCCAGACATGAGTTCTCTAGACCCAGGGTGTGCAGACATGGGTTCTCCAGACCCAGGGTGTCCAGACTTGAGTTCTCCAGATCCAGGGTGTCCAGACATCAGTTCTCTAGACCCAGGGTGTGCAGACATGAGTTTTCCAGACCCAGGGAGTCCAGGCATGAGTTATCTAGACCCAGGGAGTCCAGACATGAGTTCTCCAGACCCAGAGAGTCCAGACATGAGTTCTCCAGACCCAGGGAGTCCAGACATGAGTTCCCTAGACCCAGGGAGTCCAGACATGAGTTCTCCAGACCCAGGGAGTCCAGACATGAGTTCTCCAGACCCAGGGAGTCCAGACATGAGTTCCCTAAACCAAGGGAGTCCAGAAATGTGTTCTCCAGACCCAGGGAGTCCAGACATGAGTTCTCCAGACCCAGGGAGTCCAGACATGAGTTCTCCAGACCCAGGGTGTCCTAATATGAGTTCTCCAGACCCAGGGAGTCCAGACATGGGTTCTCTAGACCCAGGAAGTCCAGACATGAGTTCTCCAGTCCCAGGGAGTCCAGACATGAGTTCTCTAGACCCAGTGCATGCACGACACGACTCTGGAAGAGCCTTTGCCTCATCGGGCAGACCACTTTCCGAAGACTCTGGCATCCATGTGAGTCTTCTGATTGAAGGCTGCTCTCACTTCACACCCCATGCTGCAGCACTGTAGCCTCTCTGCAGAAACTGCCGAAGCCTCATATCTGGTGCTGCAGCTGTTCAAGCTGGCATATATGTCCTGCATTTTACAGACACCTCTTAAGGTGAATATTGTGAGCAATCAAAACAGAAGAGTCAATTATTCGCTTAAAAGATGTTCTTAATGAATCACTATAAGACATGTTAAACGTTTAGACTCGTGGACCTTCAGTTGTTCGCATAATGCTCTTTGCTTTTATGCAAATCTCTGGGAGTTCCATAGAGAGAAACTGTTGGACAACCTGGCGGGGGTCCATGCCCCTTGTCCACGCCCCATGCTTCCCGCCCCTATGAAGTGACCGTTCCCCCAATAAATGGTTTTCATTCCCAGCACTGTCAATGCGCACGCGTCAGAAGCAGGGTTCCATGTCCGTTCATCAACACTTTTACAACAGGTGTTTTGCCACAGGTTTTTTTTTCAGAAAAACGTCATTGACATTTTTTAAAATGTTTGTAGGCGCTCCACCCAAGCCCTTCTTCATGTAACTATTTTTTTTATTCCCAACCCCCAACCCTTTATTTGCACTTTCCCACCCCCCCAAAAAATATCGATGAAGTTTTTCGGAAAAAACCCGGTGGCAAAATACCTGTTGTAAAAACGGGTTTCGATGAAAGGACGCGATAGGAGAAGCAGTGCAGAAGCAGTGCAGAAGCAGTGCCTAGTGCTGAGAGTTACACTGACGTGTTCAGGGTTACACACGAGTGAAGCCCCTACCCGCCTCCGGATCCGGTGGTCATGTGCACGGTGTGCTGAGCCCTGCTGTAACCTGACTCCGGAGTGTTGGGTCATGCGTGTGTGTATGTATGTGGGTGTGATATCAGTGCCTCATGCACATAGTTTCCATTAAAGCTGCTGTATTTCACAGCCTCGGGCCCTGCATTCCAGGAGATACAGGGCGGAAGTCGTAAGGAGCATGTCTCACTGCTGCTGAGGAATTGTCGAGGCCTAAAGGAATAATTCAGACCACAGGCAAGGTTAGGAAGAGATGAACTTTTTGGCAAACCCGAAGCTGACTTTCCCCATCAGAAGCCCCTCATCGCAGGCACGTGGCTGTGGCACTGGGCCTGCTTCTCTCTGCAAGTGCAGTGCATAGTTATACGTTTTCTAAAAAGCATGTTTTTGTGGCCGCGGCCTCTATTTCCGTAAGGTTAACAGGCAGTGATGGAAGACACTCGACTAACGCCCACCTCATCAGCTCCAACATCTGGAGCATGGCATGGGGGCTGCTTTTGGCTTCTGACGGAGGAGGCGCAACGTAAGCACCTCGTTCCAAGGGCTGGAACAGGGGTAACAGTCCGGCAGCCCGAGTTAACCTCTCTTGGGTGCATTCTTCTGTGGAGGGAAATAGGCCTGTTGTCACAAATACTGAATGCTGACGCCTTGTCCCTCTTTAGTGATGTTAAGGTTGATGTGTTCGACGGTCATGAAGCTTCATCTTTCAATATTTGTGTAACACAGATCATTCAGGTGTAGCCGTGCAGAGCTTGTTCCAGACCCAGCCAAAATGAAGCACATGCTCTACAAATATGACCGGCGTAAAACGATGTATTTATTTTTATTTTCGCACAACTTTACAGTGCTCAAAACCCAGAGGCATCTAGGCACCAGTTACAGAAAGTGCATATACTGGTCATAAGTACAGTGATAAGCATATGAGTTACAGTGTGAGTATGCAATCTGGGATAGCCTCGCCTCATGGTGCGGGGGCTACATCAGGGAGCAGACAAGCAAAGCCTCGCCTCATGGTACAGGGTGCTAGATCAGGGAGCAGAAAAGCAAAGCCTTGCCTCATGGTACAGGGCGCTAGAATAGAGAGCAGACAAGCAAAGCCTTGCCTCATGGTACAGGGTGCTAGATCAGGGAGCAGAAAAGCAAAGCCTTGCCTCATGGTACAGGGCGCTAGATCAGGGAGCAGACAAGCAAAGTCTCGCCTCATGGTACAGGGCGCTAGAATAGAGAGCAGACAAGCAAAGCCTTGCCTCATGGTACAGGGGCTACATCAGGGAGCGGACAAGCAAAGCTTCGCCTTATGGTATGGGGCTAAATCAGGGAGCAGATAAGCAAAGCCTCGCCTCATGGTACAGGGCGCTTGATCAGGGAGCAGACAAGCAAAGCCTCGCCTCATGGTATGGGGGCTACATCAGGGAGCAGACAAGCGGTTTATAATCATAATCTCGAATACAAATATGTCAAAAGTCATAATGTCGAAAAAATAAAGTCGAAAACAAAATGTCGAATTTCTTTTTTTGTTGTTGATTTTTATTCGAAATGGCGGGGTTCCCCCTAACCCCCCCCTTTTTTTTTTAATGTTTTACCCCTTTTTTTACCACCGGAACCCCAAAAAACATGTAAATTAAAAAAAACAAAAATTCGACATTTTTGTTTTCGACATTATTGCTTCGACATTATTGTAATTCGACATTTTGTTTTCAAGATTATGACTGGACACCCAGACAAGCAAAGCCTCGCCTCATGGTACATGGCGCTAGATCATGGAGCAGACAAGCAAAGCCTTGCCTCATCATACGGGGGCTACATCAGGGAGCAGACAAGCAAAGCCTCGCCTCATCGTACGGGGGCTGCATCAGGGAGCAGACAAGCAAAACCTCGTCTCATGGTATGGAGTGCTGCATTAGAGAGCAGACAAGCAAAATAGACATAATAGGTGTCTTCGTATGTTGTATTAATTTGGGTTTTATATAGCGCTTTCGACCAAAGCGCTTGTACATAAGGTCAGAATGGTAAAATAAAATGAAAATAAAAATAAGGAAACACAGAGAAAATCTGCATTTACAATGGCATTACTAACCAGAATGGAGTTTGTATGACCTCAGGGAATCTTGGAATGTAGATTAGAGAGAAATAGAGCAAAGAGAGCGAGGAAGGTCATGCCAGTGTAGCAGAGCAAGCAAGGAGAATGATCGAAAGCTAGACTGAGCACAGGGAGGATGAGGGACAGCAAGGCGAAAATGGAAGAAGAACAACGCGAACGAGAGTGGATATAACATGTAAGAAGAGAAGAAATATAGTCAGGTGCAAGACCATAGAGAGAATGGAAGACTAGACACACAAAATTCAATTTCAGACGATGATGGAAAGAAAGCCATCTGAGATTAGCGGGAGAAGAAGTGATTGAGTCGTGAGGGGATAAGAGGAAGAGTACGTGAATAGAGGCATTAAAAACAGATCTCAGGGGAGCTGAACAAGTCAGAGGGAGCCCAGAGAGGTCAGAGGAACATTAGAAAAGATGAAAGAAAATTAAAGCTAGCAAGAGTTTAGGGGCCTCAAAAGTCAGGAAAGGGCGAGTTTTCTGAATGTTACGTAAATGAAAGCGATAGGCACGTGAAGATAAAGAGATGGGATGATTGAAAGAGAGTAGGAATCTAAATAGAGTTCCAAGTTACAAACCGTAGGAGAAATAGGTAATTGACACAGAGGAAATTATATAAAAGAGGGGGAGGTATAGTAGCAGAGGTAAAGAAATGTACATTAGTTTTAATATCATTGAGTACTAAGAAGTGAGCCGTCATCCAGGATTTAATGGCAAGAAGATAGGAACTGGGCTTATTGTGGAAGTCTAAGGAGAAGAGTGAGAAAAATAGAAGGAGCTGAGTATCATCAGCGTAAGAGGGATCGGACAGACGGAAAGAAGAGATAACATCGGCAAGTGGAGACAATATAGAGAGAAAAGAGGAAAGGACCAAGGACTGAGCCTTGGGGCATACCATACATGAGCAGGGACGTGAAAGATGAGGCCACGGCCCAGGAGCTTAAGAATGTCCTCTGGTAAAGGTACAATTTGAACCAAAAAAGTACAGACCCAGCAAAACCAAAGGAGGAGAGAGCAGTTGGTTGAATAGAATGATTGACAGTATTAAAAAAGCTGCAGAAAGATCAAGCAGGATAAGAAGAGGACAGTGTTTAGAGGGTATACAGTTCTTTTGCCGCAGGATTTTTCGTCGCAGGACTTTTCATCGCCATTTTTTTATCGAAAAAAAAATCATCGTTTTTTTGGGGGGGGGTTAAAAATTAAATAAATATTTGTGGGTGAAAGGGAATACTTTTAAAAAAAGGGGGGATTTGAAGGGGTAACCCCCCTAAAAAAAAAAGAAAACAATGAGTTTTTTTTTAAAAAAAACGGCGATGAAAAGTCCCACGACGAAAAATCCTGCGGCAAAATAACGTAGAACCGTTTAGAGGTACGTGCAAACAGTAATAAATCTAGGACAGAGAGAAGAGCAGTCTCAGTGGAATGACTGGGGCCAAATCCCGATGATTGAAAACAGGGAAGAATAGAGGTATGAGACACAAATGTAGAGACTTGAGAGTAGATAATTCGATCCATGATTTTAGAAAGATAGGGCAAGAGAGAGATAGGACGGAACATGGAAGCAAAGGACGGATTAGCAGAAGGTTTCTTTAAGATCGGGATGATGGAGGCATGTTTGAATACAGAAGGGGGCGGTTAAGTGGATAGACAAGTATTAAACTAAGTTGTAATGTAAGAAACAAGAGAAGGGTAGGGTTTAGGAATGAGTGCTGATGGGATGGGGTCCATTGGGGAAGTGGTTGGGTGAGCCCAGGTCAGCAAACGAGAGCTCTCATTATTGGAGATTGGAGTAAAACAAGTGATTGTCTCCATAGGAGGTGTGAGTAAGCAATATGGGAAAGCCTTGCCTCATGGTACGGGGGGCTACATTAGGGTGCAGACAAGCAATGCCTCACCTTATGGTATGGGGCTACATCAGGGTGCAGACAAGCAAAGCATTGCCTCATAGTACAGGTGAGCTACATCAGGGTGCAGACAAGCAAAGCCTCGCCTCATGGTACAGGGGGGCTACATCAGGGTGCAGACAAGCAAAGTCTCTCCTCATGGTACAGGTGGGCTACATCAGGGTGCAGACAAGCACAGCCACGCTTCATGGTACGGGGGGCTACATCAGGGTGCAGACAAGCAAATCCTCAACTCATGGTACAGGGGGGCTACATCAGGGTGCAGACAAGCAAAGCCTCACCTCATGGTACGGGGCTATATCAGGGTGCAGACCAGTAAAGCCACGCCTCATGGTACAGGGGGGGCTACATCAGGGTGCAGACAAGCAAAGCCTTGCATCATGGTACAGGGGCTACATTAGGGTGCAGACAATCAAAGGGACATAGTAGGTGTTGAGATGATGCAGTCATATTCCCTCTATTCTGAGTATGCTAAAATTGTGAGGAAAAAAGGGTCTTTATCAACATTTTTATTGCATTTTCCATATAAAAAAAGGAGACATTGATACCTGAAATTTAAATTTAATGTGTTATCCACATTGGGCATTTTGGGGCTAAGGTCAGGTATCCAGCGAAACTTACGCTTTGAAAATGGTGTACACAAGTTATAAAAGCAGAGATGCAAAAACACCTTTTCATTTATTGTCTAGTTTTCAAAACGGCGGCACAAATGAAGGACTTTAACAATATCATGTATATGAACTCCGAAGGGGCAGATAATAGTTGGTGGAGCCGTCTTTATCTGGCATTAATGTATCAATGATATTAACATTATGTTGATTTTCAAACAAGATTTTTATATAGCTGATTGTGGATTAACTTATAATTGCTTGAAATGTATTGGAATGTATTTTCATGAAATTGTATTTGCTTAAAAAATTATTATGAAATGTTTATTGTATAAAAAACAGTTTAAAATCAATGCTTTTATTGAATATTACATTTTAAATATTCTACATTTTCATGTAGTATTTGTATTTATTTATTATTTATTTGGTGCCCTACGCCGAAGCAACCTACAGAACGAATTTTACAGCACAATAAAATGAGCAAGTGGATACAATAGAACAATACAACTTACAACATGACCCTAAATAAAATTAAGATTGAAGTAAAAACGTTTTAGGGCAGAACAGAAGATTCAGTAAGAATGAATAGACCGCAGAAAGAGAGAGAGAGGGAGAGCATTCCAGTAAAGAGGAGTCAGTAGAGAAAAAGAACGGAAACAAGAGGAAGCACATGGGGGACGAGGCACAGCTAAGAGAAACTGGGTTTGGGAATAAATAGTACGAGAAAGACGTAGAAAGAAACAAAAGAGGCAAGATATATGTGGGCAATTTCATAAAGAGATTTAAATACTATGCAGAGAAAATTGAATTTAAGTTGAGAGTGGAAAGGTATCAATTGAAGAGAAGCAAGAGAAGAAGGAGCAAGAGAAGGAGCAAGAGAAGGAGCAAGAGAAGGAGCAAGAGAAGGAGCAAGAGAAGAAGGAGCAAGAGAAGGAGCAAGAGAAGGAGCAAGAGAAGAAGGAGCAAGAGAAGGAGCAAGAGAAGGAGCAAGAGAAGGAGCAAGAGAAGAAGGAGCAAGAGAAGGAGCAAGAGAAGGAGCAAGAGAAGGAGCAAGAGAAGAAGGAGCAAGAGAAGGAGCAAGAGAAGGAGCAAGAGAAGGAGCAAGAGAAGGAGCAAGAGAAGGAGCAAGAGAAGGAGCAAGAGAAGAAGGAGCAAGAGAAGGAGCAAGAGAAGGAGCAAGAGAAGGAGCAAGAGAAGAAGGAGCAAGAGAAGGAGCAAGAGAAGGAGCAAGAGAAGGAGCAAGAGAAGGAGCAAGAGAAGGAGCAAGAGAAGAAGGAGCAAGAGAAGGAGCAAGAGAAGGAGCAAGAGAAGGAGCAAGAGAAGGAGCAAGAGAAGAAGGAGCAAGAGAAGGAGCAAGAGAAGGAGCAAGAGAAGAAGGAGCAAGAGAAGGAGCAAGAGAAGGAGCAAGAGAAGGAGCAAGAGAAGGAGCAAGAGAAGGAGCAAGAGAAGGAGCAAGAGTAGAAGGAGCAAGAGAAGGAGCAAGAGAAGGAGCAAGAGAAGGAGCAAGAGAAGAAGGAGCAAGAGAAGGAGCAAGAGAAGGAGCAAGAGAAGGAGAAAGAGAAGAAGGAGCAAGAGAAGGAGCAAGAGAAGGAGCAAGAGAAGGAGCAAGAGAAGGAGCAAGAGAAGGAGCAAGAGAAGAAGGAGCAAGAGAAGGAGCAAGAGAAGGAGCAAGAGAAGGAGCAAGAGAAGAAGGAGCAAGAGAAGGAGCAAGAGAAGGAGTAAGAGAAGGAGAAATATAGTCATGAATAGGTTGGGAATACAGGAGACGAATAGAGGAATTGAAGATAGATTTAAGAGGAGCTAACCGAGAGACAGGAAGACCAAAGAGGAGTGCAGAGCAATGGAATAATCGAGAGAAGATTAAAAAGAGATTAGAATCTTTGTGGTACTGAAGGTGAGAATAGGTCTAACTTTCGGAATGTTAAAAAGATGAAAACAACAAGAACGAGATGAGATTGAGATATGGCGAGCAAAGGGAAGATTAGTATCAGGATGAAAGCCAGGGCTGCGTCAGACAGAGAAAAAGGCAAATGCGAAGGAGAAAAGAGGACAAAGGGAGGCGGGACCAGGAGAGGACCAGTATTTGCACAAAAAAAAGAGGACTTCACTCTTAGACTTATTAAGGACGAGAGTGGTCCGACATCCACTTTTGACCGTGGAAAGACAGGCAGAAAGGTTAGTGTGTACATCTGGCATGAAGGAAGTAAAGGATGCAAGTAGTTGGGTTTCATCGATATAAAAATAATGAGACAATCCAAAAGAGGAGATCATCTTAGCTAAAGGAGAAGTATACAAATAGGAGAGAAATGGGCCAAAAAAATACCCATGTGGAGCACTGTGTAGAAGAGGAAGGGGATCAGAATTAACACAAGCCCAGGATACTGAGTAGGTGCAATTGGAGAGATAAAATTGAAACCATGATATTACAGAACCAGAAAATCCAAAAGAAGAATGGAAGAAAAGAAGTAGTATGTAATCCACTGTAACAAAACGAACGGATAAGTCCAAGAGTATAAGAATAGTGGAGTGTTTAGCATAAGTGGGCAGAAAGGAGAGAGTCGCAAACAGATATAGTATGAAGAGGTCTAAAACCAGACTGAAAGCGAGGTAGAATAGAATTAAGAGTAACAAAAGAAGAAACCTGGGAATAAAGAAGACGTTCCAATAACTTAGAAAGACAAGGAAGAAGGTAAATAGGATGGACATTAGAAGGAATGAAAGGATCCAAAGTAGTTTTTTTCAGGACAGGAAGAATAATAGAAAGTTTGAATGAAAGAGGGAAGGTGGAAGTAGAACGAGAGATATTAAGACAAATGGGAATGTAAGAATTGAGAGAAGAATAGATTTTAGAAATAAGAGGAGAAGGAACGGGATCTTTAGGAGAAGCAGTAGGATCGGCCCGAGAAATGAGTAAAAAAGGGTCAGAATTAGAAATCGGTGAGAAAGTAGAAAATAACGCAGTAGAGAGAGAAGGAGAAACAGAACATGAAGAAGACAGAGAAGTAAGGGGAATAGCAGAGTGAAGAGAATTCATTTTAGAAGCGAAGAAGTTAGCAAAGTCATATGTAGTAAGTGTGGAGTGATGGGAGTGACCAGGCAAAGGGGGGTAATAAAGGAGAAAGAGATTGGAAGAGACGTAGGGGATGGAATGATTGAGAGTGCAAGAGATCAGAGAAATAGAGACATTTAAAGGAAATAAGTGCCTCATCATATAAAGTATTAACAGTAGAAAAAGGCACAACATCAGACACAGATCGAGATCTATGCCAGCGATGCTCCAAGCGATGGAGAGCCCATCGCATGGAGCGTAGATACAGAGTAAGCCAAGGCTAGGAAGTCTTATGAGAAGGAAAACATTTAGAGAGATGATATAGAGTGTCAAGATAAGTAGAAAGGGAAACTAAGAAAGCTGAAGCAACATCATCAATTGAGAGAGCTGAATTGAAAGTGTGAAGATCACGACAGAGAAAAGAAGACGTAGGACCATGCGGGGTAAAATAAGTGCCGCAAACAGGAAAATAAATAGAAAATAGGAGAAATTCATAATCAGAAGAGTACATAGGACAAATTGAAACCTCAGAGGTAAACATTGAAGAGGTAAAAATAAGATCCAAAAAGGAACCAGAGAAATGGGAAGGAGGAGTACGAAGCGGGGAGAAACAATAGGAGTCAACAGTAGCCAGAAATGGAGAAAAGGCATGGCAAGAAGAAACATGCAGATTAAAATCACCCTATAGACAGAAAGGGATTAGAGCAAGGCAGGACAACACTAAGTAAATCATTAATGTCATCACAGAAGATAGAGAGAGGGCCAGGAGGCGATAGATACAAAGAAAGGTCACAAGACAGAACTTAGAGAAAGTAGAAAGAGAGTATTCTAAAGAAGTGAAAGTAGGTAACAAGAGGGAATTAGGATGTTGTGTGGAGGAGGGCCAGTAAATAATACCAGTGCCCCCTGCACGACCCAGATAGACCAAGGCATTTGAGTAAACACAGTATCAGAGGTGAATAAAGAAGCAGGAATAACAGATTTGAAAGATGAGAGCCAAGTCTCAGTAATCTATAGAAAGTGTAGGTTAAGTTATAGAAACATGTCAAGAATCGAATGAGTTTTCGTGTTAATCAATGAGCATAGGAACATGAGTGCAGATTAGCCCCGCAAATTTTCCAGAGGTTGATCGGCCATCATTCAACTTCAGATAAAAATTCAAAAAAGCACAGGTGAGCGCACACCCATCGTGCGGATGGTCGAATTCCTCACAAAAAGGGACTTTGGTTAAAGTGAGAAAAATGTCTGTCAGATAAGAAATTAAGCTAATAATAATGCCAATTGCTTTGCTGACCATGAAGTCTCTGAACAAACTGTGTTTGGGTAATTGATACATTTTGCAAACTACAGATGTTGTTTCTCCATCAGTTTGGGACATTCTATGATCAAGTTGTGAGGAATTCGACCATCCGCACTGGGAGAGTGTGCTCGCATGGGCTTTTTTTGATTTTTTAATAATGAAAAGGAAGGATGGGAAATCAACCTGAGATTACTGTGTGAGGCCATTCAACACACAGTCCATCTGCTTCCCCCACAAAATGCAAACAACATGTACTCCGGGAAGATACAGACTACAGGTGCTGTCTTCCCCTGTCATATTCATCTGGAATGTGACAGCCCCGGGTACATCAAAGCATCTGAAGGAGGGGGAAGGCACACCTTCCTCCAGCAGGGGAAGCCTAATTTAAAAGTCAAAGGCCCCATGGATCTGCTTTCCCTTTGTCTAATCCGGCTGGTGGCAGTGCATACTAATGAGATAAGTGAAGCAAGCCTGAAGGGGCTTGGTTGCTGGACAGACAACAGTGATGGTGGGGCTAACACCCCTTTGGTATGCAATGTGTCAGCTTGAAGCTAGTTCCCACCCCTCTGTATGAAATGCAGTGAAATGCATGTCTGGGTCCACTATTTACCATAGGCAATCCCTTGCAGAGCTGACCAATTTCAGAGGGGAGAAGTAAGTGGTGGGGGGAGACAGAAAGTCGTCTCCCATCAAATACTTCAAGGGAACAATGCACTTTAATCAAGAGTCAGAGATGGCTCAGTTAACCAGAGAGACACTTTGATCTACAACAGTCAGGGAGATGGGTGGGACTTTGGTATATGTTGTCACCTCCTTGTAGGTCCTGACCTCATGCATAACTAAAGACTGTTGGTGGCGACCCAGGATTGGTCCATGCAGGTATGTTTAGCCTGCACCAATCACTGGGGCTCCTTTGGCTTTAAATGAGGGCTGAACCCCTCACTTAGCAGAGCATCTGAAGACTTCAAAATGAGTAAGAAGAAGGACTAATTTGGGCCCGAGCTGGTACAATCTACCCTACATCTTCCGCCAGTGAAGGAAGAACAGGAGTTCCAAAAGGGAAGGAAGATCCCTCCCCCAAACATCTCCCAGAGAACAGAGGGAGATACCAGACTCAGAGGACCCGTGCAGCAGCCCCAGAACTGGTACCCAGCCAGCACGCAGCGTGCCCTGCTTGGTTCTGCCAGCAAGCTTCCTAGGTGGGAAGTGCTGGAGAGGAGCTGAACTAAGGACAAGGCTGTCGCCTGCAATCACTCTCCTGAGCTTTTGGCCGTCCACCTTGAAAGGACACAAGCCCTGTGAAGAATCTTGGGGGATTGCCACACAAGCATCATCCAGCGTCCACCAAGGAAATTTTTCGAGACAGTCGAGTCCTCGAACCTCATCTGGCTGCACCACTGACTCACACTGCAGTCACCAGAGCCGTCCAAGATGACTCAACCAGCATTCTAGATCCACCAACCCGCACAGAGACCATGATTCTTGGCCCCAGCTGCCCCGCTAGACAGCCTGCAGATGTATGTCCAGCATCGCTTGCCAAACTGCCTGGTGCCTCGTACCCACAGCTGTCTCCCACCACAAACTCTGTCTCAAAGGCTGCAAAGCACCCTGGAACGGCCTCAATGCTGTCGAGCACAAAGAACTTCTTCAGAACCAGCTACATTGTGGTTCTGCCCCCTGATCCTTCTCCAAAGGCCCCTAGAGACAGTTACGACCCTTTGCCCCCCTGGTGCTGAAACAAAATAATCTTCAACGGTAAGACTCATTACTTTACCAAAAACCCTCCTGTCAGTATCCTGAGTGCATCCCTTTCCTTTGTGAAACTGCCTGTCCTCTGTGTTCCTTTACAGAGTGGGTTGTATTTTGTAGTGTTCTAGAACTGTCTGTTGTAGTAATAATAAAGTAGATATTTGTATACAACCTTGACTGGACAGTCCCTTTTATCATTGGGTAATAATTGTAATTTCGCTGTGTCGCAACTAACCAACGATCCACAACCTTGCGGAGAGAAGCCTGCCATTCCGTCCACTTTACCAAAATTGTATTCCAATGTGTTCAGATAACTTCTGGTGTACTAGAGGTGTGGGGCTGATTGATGGTTTAGAAACCGATATTCATCCCTGGACCAATGGTGCCCCGGAGGGTGATTCATCCTATTGGTGGGAAGCGGTCGGATCAGTTGCAGTCTTGTGCACAGCTTAGTCACCCAACAATAAAAGTACTGTTTCAGGCAGCGTTTAGTCACTGCTAGGTAAAAGTAATAGTCATGGAACGCTCATTGCATCGACAACCAAAGTATCGACAGTCATACCATCTAAAAAAAAGCATCTTAAAAAAGCATCTAATGCATTTTTTTAGATGGTAAAGGGTTTAGTTTAATAAAAATGGGTTTTAAAGGTTAAAAAAAGATCGTTGGGGGACCCCCGATTAAAATAAAAATGCATTAGATGCTTTTTTTAGATGGTATGGCATTAGATGCTTTGGCTGTCGATGGAATGACTACAAACCCATGGAACATTACAAGGAGACTATAAAAGGCACGACCAAGGATGTCCTGCGTGTCTTATGTCAAGAGAGTGACTTACCCATAGCACTAAGGTAATAAACCTGAGTTGCTGACCAGCCTCCAAGTTTGGGTAGAAGTGAGGGCAGCTGGGGAGAAGACCCCAGGGGACGGGCTAGGCCCATGTACCTGAACGCACATGACCTTCCGGAGGGGAATAAATGGCGAGGAAGACCGCATGAGCAGCATTTCTCGTCACTCATCCCACCAGGGGGGGGGGGGGAGTGTGGTTTCTCAACACTCAAGAGTGTCAGTGAGGTCCGGGGCTAGTGCGGCATCTTGCAGGTTCTAGGCCGCAGCACTGTCTATAAGAGGCCCAGTAATAGTTCTGGCTGTTAATGAGGTAGCGGCTAGAAAGCTCCTGATCAAGGGGAGTAAACTAGCGCTAGAGGAACAGAAACAGCGGGACAAGGTCACCAGAGAGCTGTGCCAGCTGGTGCTTGCAGAGAAGAAGGAGGCCAACAGATCCATCTCTAGCGAGAACATCAGTAGTGGCTCAAATCAGAGTGCCCAGGATAAGCCGCGACGGCACATCCCCAAAGATTTAGTACAGACTTATGAAGTGGAAAAGGATATTTTTGACCGGTTTGAAATGCTCGTGCTGGCTTTCCAGGAACAGGAGGTGGATAAGGTACTGTGGGGTGCAGCCCTGATGAGTCGCTTACCGACACCAAGGACTGATGTAAATCTTCAGTTAACTCCTGAGGAAAGGCCTGTTTATGAGCGCATGAAGGCAGCCCTCCTCAGGAAGTTCTGTAAAACTCCAGATCAGTATCCAAAGAGCTTCAGCGAGCACGGAAAGAAAAGCAGGCAGAGACTTTAAGCATTCACACACTTGTTGAAATATCTGAGTGGGTGGGTGACTGGTAACAAAGTTGACACAAATTAAAGGGATGTACGATTTGATAGAATGTCAGCATGTGTTGAAAAAGGGTGATGTTGACCTACACCAGCACCTTGAGGATAAGACTATCACAGACCCTAGGGAGCTTGCAAAGGCTGCTGACAGGTTTGTGAGTATGCGAGTCCAGAAAAAAGCTCAGGCAAGCACACCCAAGCCGGAAGAGAAATCGGCGGACAAAAAAGTAAACAAGGAGGGGAAGGACAAAGGTCCAAACACATCCTCTTCAAAGTCAGGTTCCCAAAAGAACGAAGGGAAATCCTCAAACTTTAGTTCAGCCGTGCACAAAGAAAAGAAGAGCCCTGGCACCCCCAACAATGGGACAGCTGCATTCTTACCACCCAAATGTTGTTTTGTGTATAAGGGGCTTGTCCATAGGAAAGGGGATCCTGCTTGCAAGGGCTTACCCAAGCAAGCCATAGTGAATGTTGGACTCATGGAGGAGGCCATCATTAGTGTGGGCCTCTCAGAGGAGAATTTCCCAGTAGGCCAGGGAGTTGACGACTATGGATTTGTTATACTGAGTGGGTACGGTACCGGATCTCCATAAGAGACCCCAGTTCCCAGTAATCTTCTATCCAGAGCATGTGTACATCAATGGACACAAAACTCCTGCGGTCTGAGACAGCGCGGCTAGCGTCACCGCTATCAGCCAGCAGTGGGTACAGCCAGGTCAGAATAATACTGGACCTGACTTGTGCATACGTAGATTTGATGTGAAGAGTTAGTGCCCCTTGGCGATAGTAGAAATCAGCTGACGAGGTGAAATGATGCAGCGCTGTGTAGCAGTGAAAGACAACATCCCTGTCCCATGTCTGTTAGGTAATGATCTTCCTGATCCCGAAATAGTCACAGCGGCTACACGATCGAGGGCCAAAGAGATCGCCAGATTGAATGCTCTCAGAGCCTTAGGGCCTGGAGTGCTTCCAGAGGGCTTGTTGGAAGGACTGGAGTGGCCAGTAACCCCTAGTCCAGTTTCACAGACTACTGAGTCGCCTACTCGTGTGGGAGAGGGGTTAGTAGCCATGGAAGACCCTACCTTGGTAGCAGGGGACTCAGTGACTTCAGAGTGGCCTGGCGTAGTGCAGGAACCTGTGGTGGAGGACCAGGTGGGGGGCAGATCTGAAGGGTCTGCCCAGGCTGGATGAGTTCATGTCAGCTGGGGGCCCAGATCAGACTGACTTCTACACAGCCCAGAAAGCGTGTTCCACTCTGGCGGGTCTGCGGAGGCAGGTAGAGGAGCAGGCTAAGGGGGATAACCCTGGACTGTTCAAAGTGTGCTGGGAAGATGGACTCCGGTACAGTGAACCAAAAGATTCTGAGGGTGAGGACACCAGAAGGTTGGTGGTTCCCAGTGCCACAGAAAATTCCTATTGGATTTGGCTCACCAAATTTTTTTACTGGGTCTCTTGAGAGTGACTAGGACATTGGACCAGTTTCTGCGCACCTTTACTGGCTGCAGTTTGGCGTAAAAGTTAAGGAATGTGACCGGTCCTGCCACAACGGCCCCCTTAATTCCACTACCCGTGGTTGGGTATTCAACAATCTAATATTAGATTGATCAGTGGAGTTGACTTTATATTGCACTGTTGGACAAGGTAATGATTTATCTTCTGCTCTCAATGTGAGAGCAACCTGCCACCGTGCCCGGATTTGTGAGAGCTGAGATGCAGGTGTTTGAGATTCTCTATGTATAGAGTCGTAAAGGCGATGTAATCGAAGCACCACTTCTGGTACGCAATCTGCAATCTGTCTTAAAACATAACTGAGGTGTTCAGGTGGGGTTACTGCAGGCCTTCCGTCCTACACAAACTCCAACCAGAAGTGAGTTTTAACCTAAATATGAGCTCTTCTGATGGAGCCCTGCACTTTCATCCTCTGCTAAGAGAGTCTGGCATGCAGAAGGACCTCTCCTGCTTGCTTTGTTTTGGCCTCGCAAGTCTCTCGATAGCCAGACTTTGAGTGACTTTACATTATGCACACAAGGGGACTTCTGTGTCCTATAGTGAGCCCTGGCGATCACTTTAGAGAATAGTAATAATAATTTAGCAGTTATATAGCGCTACGAACCTTCAGGCATCTGAGCGCTGCTTATTATTGCCCACGGTGTGTGGTGCTCATTTATCGACCTGGGAAGGATGAAAGGCTGAGTTTGGTCCTGCCGCAATTTGAACCTGCTTCAGCAGGCTCTGCGTAGATGTCAAAGTGAGCGCTCTACTCGCTGTGCTATCGGACATGCGACTGTATCTTCTCTCAACCCAGCTATCATTTCGTCTATAATGTAGACATATTCCTCCGCACATGTTCTTCAAAAAGCTTCTTTCAAGTAGGAAGGATTTGACACAACCTAAAGATAAGACCACCCCTTAGATTTTGTGACGTTCTGATCGTTTCTGGTTCTCTTTGCAAGATATGCAAACCCTTCCCCTGGCATTGAAACCCTCAAGACCAGCATTGGCCATGTCATGTGTCTGTCTCATGTTGACTGGGCTGCTGCCAGGTGGGTAGAGTCCCTCATCGCTTGACTTCAGCAAGGAGGGACTGGGATAAAGTTGCACTGGAAGGGGTCTTCAGGGCAGCTGCATACCCACCCAACCTCCACCCATCCCCCCCCTCCCCCCCCCCCCCGCACACCTCCTGCAAGCACTAGGCATCCTGCATAGCTCTACATTCCATGTCTTTGATAATGCAGGCAAGAGCTATCTGGGCGAGGTCTCCTGTTTCAACACTGATGCCCCCTAAGAAGTGAGCAATACATACAGGCACATAATCGTCTTGCAGATTCCCACCAACACCCGTGACTTAAGGAGGATTTATAATCTTGATGTCAGTCTCAAGGAAAGGGAACTCTGGGTCCCGGCCTACTATCGCCTCGTTTAATGGTACCCAGGATCTGCCGTCGAGTCCAATAGACCAGGGGCCTTAGGGGAGGCATCCAGCGGGTGCTCCGCTGTGCATGGCGTGGTACATGGCTGGCTTCACACGTGCCCAGGCCTGCATTTTCATTGTACTCCGGTGCAGAGGTGACCAGACCTCTCTTGTGACGGAACTACCGCGTAAAACGCTCTGAAGTGTATCCAGAGCACCAGCGTGCATTGAAGGAGGAGCGGGGTGAGGGGGTGTGGGAGGGGGGGCACCGGCTGTGCCCACGTGCCTTTGCTGCTAAAACTGCGCTGTGGCGCGCGCCTTTCCTTGCCTCCCAGGCGCCTCCCTTTCTCGCTCCCACGTCTCCCCCTCAATGAGGTGCCTCCTGCTGTGTCCCGTCATTTCTATGGTCCAGCTGTCTTTCTTGCTGCCTTTCTGTGTGACGTCTTTTTCCGCCTATCGCTGTTTGCTGCCGTCTCACTTCCCCTTGAGTGTGATCTTCCTTGTAAGTCAGTCTATTGGGCGAGGCGTCACATAGTTCTCGTCGTGTGTTTCCAATATCTTCCCACACCGTCTTTGTGCAATTGCATCCCTGTCAGCGGTCACGTGATCATGGCAGCATGCGCTTCTCTGTCAACACTGTGTTTCTGTTCTGCCAGCAAGTTCTCGCCGGAGCTGGCATAGAAGCGTGCCCGGCAAGCGCCCAGCAGCGTGCGTGCTCTCCTAGCTCCAGCACGCAGTGACACGGGCCTTTGCACCGGAAGACGTGCTCAGTGCCAGCTTTGAGTGGCAGAGCTGGCACAGCGATGACGCCTTCTGGAAGCGTCTTCTAGGATGTTGCCCTGTGTGCCAACTACACGTGGCAGGCGCACGTGTCCTGCACGTACCCTCCCAGAGCAAGAAAGCAGAACTGAATCTGGGAGGCATGCAACCGTCTTTCGGCCCCGGCACCCCTGTAAGAGCCCCGTATCCCGCCAATGGAAGTGCCACCCAAGTGCATTGTTTTGCTGGGCAGGTGGCGCTCTGCTAGCGGAGGGGGGCAGCAGATGGGCGCGGGTGATGAACGCGCCATCCGCCTGAGCCGCCTGCCCCCTGGGTGTTAAATATTGCATTGCCAGTGCAGGGAGCTGTGGAACGTGATAGCACTAATTAGGGGCTGGTGGCATGCGAGGGCTCGCCCCGCCTAACACGAGATGTGTCCGCGGACGTGCCACGGAGTGCTCTGCCGGCGGATGAGCGCATGCGTGTGTTACTGTATGATGCCCGCATTCCTGGGGAGGGCTCATCTCTGCGCATGGGATCAGACGCCATCCAGCGCAAGATACAGCTCACTGCCTTGCAGGGAACCTGAGGTTCAATGGGGGCGGACGGAGGGGGTCGAATGAGGTCCCCCACCACTAATGCATATGCTATTGGGGGGTGGGGGGGCGTGGACATGCAGCTAGTTATGCCATTACAGTTGATTTCTAAGGCGCCAGTGGTGAGGTGCGAGGCCATGCCGACGGCCATTGTGCACCACCTGCGGTGTTAGGCCCGCATCGCATGTTATTCCTGCATGCAGCAGCGAAGAGTCGCGGGGGGTAAATGACTCCCATTGGGGGACTGGCCACTCTGATAGCAGCGGCACCCAGTAATAGTCTAAAGCGCCCCGACATTGCATTCTGGAGACAGCACTGTGGCGTGGGGTCTGCAGAAGAACTTCAGAGAAAGGGCGGGAAATGAGGACTGCGTCGGATCTGCGCGGCAGGTCGGACCGTTTGCCGCTGTGTTATTTTGTAAACATTATCATGTGTTCATATCTTCCTAATGAGCTCCACAAAGATCTGCTTATTGCAGTAACTGGCATCGCCTGGTGGGGAGCCAGAGGTGAGATATGTATTCCCACCCTGGAACCCTTGCTCTCTATGTGTTCTAGCAAGTGGAGTGGCTCTCTGGTGCCTCACTTTCCAGAACCCTTCCTCTCTATGTGTTCTAGCAACTTGAGTGGCTCTCTGGTGCCTCACTTTCCAGAACCCTTCCTCTCTATGTGTTCTAGCAAGTGGAGTGGCTCTCTGGTACCTCACTTTCCAGAACCCTTCCTCTCTATGTGTTCTAGCAAGTGGAGTGGCTCTCTGGTGCCTCACTTTCCGGTAGCTCTTGCAAGGTTTTTCTGGAACACCAAGGATTTCCAAGGGTTGGACGAGGTCGAAAACTGCAGGGTTATCTTGAGGTTCTTATCAAGGTACTGTAGCCAGGATACTATAGGCTCGACCTAAATCAATAAAAGGGTCTAGGTGGAGTTAGGGAATCTATTTACATTGACTTTTGGGTGGTCATTGGGGGCTCATGATTTGTAGGAGGGTGGGGGTGTTAATTGTAGGTTGTGGGGCAGTAGAGCTCACATGCATTCTGTATGCATAGGAAAAGGTAAACGCAGTGACAATACACATGCATTTTCTAAACAGAGAGAAGACAAAATCTGTGAGAACCTCACATGCAATGTTTATGCAGGTTAGAAGGCTACAAACAGTGATAACCCCAACTACATTTAGAACGCATAGGAAAAGGCCAAAGCTCTGACAACCACACAAGCATGTACTAAGCCTCGGAGAATGCCAAGGCAGTGAAAAGCCCACAAGCATTTACTAGGTGAAGAAAATGACCAAAGCACTGAGAACCCCACAGGCATGTACTAATCCTCAAAGAATGGCAAGGCACTAATAAGCCCCACAAGCATATACTAGGGGAGGGAGAATGCCAGAGCACTGGGAACCCCACAAGCATGTACTAAGCCTTGGAGAATGCCAAGGCACTGAAAAGCCCCACAAGCATTTACTGGGGAGGTAGAAGGCCAGAGCACAGAGAACCCCCAAAAACATTTAGTAGGTGAACAAAAAGACCAAGGCACTGAGAAACCCACATGCATGTACTATGCATCAGAGAATACCAAGGGACTGAAAGCCCCACACACATTTACTAGGAGAAGGAGAAGGCCAACGCATTGAGAAACCCACACACACATACTAGTTGAATGAGAAGCCCACATAACTGGGAACCTCTTGAGCTTTCACAAGGTGAAGGAGAAGACCACATCACTGAGACCCCACAAGCATTTACTAGATGAAAGAGGAGACAACAACACTGAGAACCCCACACACATTTACTAGATGAAAGAGGAGACCAGACTGAGAACCCCACAAGCATTTATGAAAAGAAAGAGGAGACCACAGCACTGAGGACCCCACAAACATTTACTAGATGAAAGTGGAGAACACAACAATGAGAACCTCACACCCATTTAGTAGATGAAAGAGGAGACCAGACTGAGAGCCCCACAAGCATTTAATAGATGAAAGAGAGACCACAGCATGTATAACGCCACAAACATTTACTAGATTAAATGGGAGACAACAGCACCGATAACTGCATAAACATTTACTAGGTGTAAGAGAAGACCACAGCACTCAGAACCCCATAAGAATTTACTAGATTAAGTGAAAACCACAGCATTGAGAACCCCGCTATCATTTACTAGGTGAAGGAGAAGACCTAAACACTGAGCACCCCACAAGCATTTACTACAAGAAAGAGGAAACCACAGCACTGAGAACCACACACACATGCACTCGGTGAAGGACAAAGACCACAGCACTCAGAACACCAGACGCATTTAATAGGTGAAGGAGAAGACTGCAGCTCTGAGAACCCCATAATCATTTACTAGGTGAAGGGGAAGACCACAGCATTGAGAACACCACAAGCATTTACTAAATGAAAGCGGAGAGCACAGATCTCAGAACTCCACAAACATTTACTGGATGAAAGAGGAGAGCACAGCTCTCAGAACCCTAAAAACATTTAATAGGTGAAAGAGGAGACCACAGCACTAAGAACCCCACAAGTATTTACTAGATGAAAGAGGAGACCACAGCACTGAGAACCCATTTAGCATTTACTTGTTGAAACAGGTGAACTGGAGGCTTCCAGCCCTTTAAAATGAGTAGCAATAACCTGGAGATGGATGGGGCTGCAGATTTTAATCAAACATCAATAATTCAGGTGACACAGATAGCTTGGCAAAAGTGGGTCTGTTTTAATGCAATTAATTAAAACAGGGAGTACAACGAATATCAGCAATCACTCGATAATCAACTCTCGCAATCATTTCATAAAAAAGCTGGGCTCTTAAACCCAAAATTGGTCATAGCTGACCTGCGTCATTACCAACGTCATCCTATGTGGCAAACTACTAAAACCTATCGGGAAGCGGGAATGGTTCTAAGTGAATAACTAAGCATAGGTGTTATATCTGTATAGAGTAACAAAGAGAAATAATTGGACAATTAACATCAGGTGGGGCAGCTAAGGCCTCCCTTCAAAATGGCAACTATGAACGTCACTAAACGTACAACGTCCCATTGGTTACACAAACTATAGGACCCCCAACTACGTGGTCCTCTACAATTGGTTGGCTACTAACCCCTGCCATTATCTTTCCACCTACGTGAGCAGCACACAGACTGAACACCCAGGTGCGGGTGAGCATGTCTCGATACCAGCTTCCCACAAATTAAAAATACACTCCATCATCACCTCAATGGTTTGGTGTCAATTAGTGTTTTGAAGGTGGCCTTGATTATGTACTGTTCTCTGGGATTTTTTAAGGAGAATGTATGCTGTCTGGCTTCCATGTGTAGGTGTGATCTTCTCATGCGTCCAACTTCTTTCCATCACGTGACTAGACACCACGATTTGAGCCTTTTCGTGTGTTTGATTTTATTCTCCATAAGTCCTCTGACGTCTTTTGTTTTCACCTGAGCTTCTTGAACAGGAGCTTCTGTTCTTCCACGTTAATTGTATCCAATGTCAGCCAATTTCTAGTTCTGATAAGACCATGGCTTTCTTGGCTCAGCCAACTCCTTAGCTGCACTATATTTTGTTTAATTCAATTGCTTTTGTAACTGCAACACTGAATTGAGGCCTTCCTCGTTGCTCAAGACTGCTTTATATGTAGTTGAACATTCATTCTTTATTCAGTACATATATATTTATGAGGTATATATGTATATGTTGGCACTTGCTGCGGTCTATTCACTATTAAAAGCATGTGGCTAGCCTCATGATTGCTTTGCTGCTTGTGTTTCATTGCATCTGTACACGTTTAAACTAACTAAATATCTTCATCATGTTTATGGCATAAGTCTCTTCATCTTGATCCCAAGAGGACACTTATTCTTGGTATTCCTCTGTTCTTCATAAATCGTCTGCCTCTCTGGTCCGGTTATCCTCTATATAGAGTTGATTCAGTTTCGTTTGATGACACCATTCATCCTGGTCATTCAGTTTCTTCATAACATAAGGAATCACATTCAAATGACCATCATATTGTCTTGGATGTAGGTATGGTTTCCCCAATGGGTACTTTACTTCCATATCCTCTTAGTTAGAGGTATTCTTATGGGTACTGCACAGAGTCATTGCTCTTCTTCTTGCTTTCTTATTGGTGCAGTAGACATCACATACATTGGTTCATACTTTTCAGGTAATGTAGGCGGGGAAGGTGGAGTGGGGACACTTGGCTCCTCCTCTACACTCCCCCCTCTGGGCAATTTATCAACCACCCTCACACCGTCTTCTATTCCTAGACATCCTGTTCTGAAGAAGTGCCTTTTAAGGACCCATATTTTGATGACTCCCTTCAGGCATCCAGCTGATTTAACATGCTCCTCCTTGTTCCATGTCATGAGCGTGCACTGTCCACTTGGACTGCCGTCGATCCATCTTCCCACATATTTCTTGTGGTCCTTTCGATACAGGAGCTTTGTTCCCTCGGGTGCGTGGATACTAGACTTCACAAAGTCTCTGATTTCTTCATCAGTCATGTCTTTAGGCTTCCATCCTGGTTCAACATCGATCATGATCTTCATTTCTATGGCTTTCTTTGCTGTCTTCTTGCATTGTGAGATTATTATCTTGATCAAACAGAATCCAAGCATCACTAATAAAAGCAAAGCTCCAAGAAATTTGAACATATCTGCCATCCATTGTGGAACCCATGAAAAGAGTGATCCAATCCAGCTGTCATCAGTAATATCTTCTATTTCTTCTATCATCTGGCATGGAGCTTCGTCAACACGTCTATGGCCTCTGTCAAAGATCCATTCTCGTCACCGCGAGAAAGTATAATTGTGCAGCATGATTCTCCAATTTTGGCACAAACACCTCCATCCATGGCTGTTATCAAGTCCAGGACTTATCCGTTCTGGAAAGCCATTATTCTTACCGCTCTCAGTTCTTCTCTGGTTGCATTGAATCCTTTTTATAGTTGTGTTAATTGTCTGTAACAATTCCCATCTGGTGATTTGTAACCACTTGATATTTGCTCCAACCTGGATTCTTGGCATAAAGATCATCGTGAACACTGGTGAAGTCTGGCTGAATAGTCTGGGTTCATACGGGATAGCATCAAAGGCTTCTATTGATTTAGCAGAGAAGTAGCTCTCTCTCTTTGTTCGATTGATCAGTTCTACAAATCTCTTCTTTCTTAGATGAGCATCTGCTTTCGGGAAACTGTCAATGTTTAGGTCACCTTTAGGAATCACCAATGCAGGAACATGGACATTCACCAATGTGCAAATTCCTCCCCCATTTTTAGGCAGTCTGATGTAGGCTTTTGATCCATAAGCCCAATAGTGATCCATGATCACTGCTGTTCCATGCATCATTCCTGGTGCATCGAACATTCATCCACAGTTCTGATTTTCCCCCATTTTTCTTGTACCATTGTTCCTGAAGCATAACTTAGAATATTCTAATGGTACTATCTGAAAGGGTCCTCCTCTGTCTTTGACCCATGTCAGTATTTTAGCAAGTCTTGGCCACTATGGCTTGCATAACATTTGTGCATTCTCAATAGTTTCTTTGTAGTATCCGATGATCATCCATGCTCTGCAGAACACCATTCCTTTCTCCCATCCATCTGGTGACAGTACTGGTCCCCAAATTTTCATTTGTCCTCTGTTCTTCCATCTTCGAGTGTCTTCTGCAGATTTTCCTTTGACATCAAGTTTTTTTTTTTTTACTTCCCATCTAATGCCAGTTCGTTTCACTCCTGGTTTCTCATATCTGAGCACATGATTTCTCATATGGGCTCTGTTTCTTGTCTTCATGTCTTGTATATAGTCATCTTCATCTGGATCTGTCTTTTCAGTTGCCCATTTGAGAGAAGCATCACTTCCCATAAATTGACCTATTGTTTTGCAAAGTGCTATGTGCGAAAGGCAATGAGCTGTCTGAACATCAATTTCAATTGCTATGAAGATCTTTGACTTCCCCATGCTGTATGGCAAGAGTGCACATACAAAGCATTCTTCATCTGATGTCCTTCTTCCAACTTATTTTATGTGTTGGTACCATATGTTGTTTCCCTAGAGTACGGTGCTGACTAGATAATCATTAAGTTCATAACTGTCTTCTTGGGTGCTTCTTTTAATTCTCAAAGACTTCATGTAGTTTTCTATAAATACAACTCTGAATACATCGGTATAACTTCTTCTGGCTGTTCAGCAAGTCTTTATCCCTCTGTTTCTTTCTGGCAATAGCTAAAATTGGCCATATAGATTCTGCTATCATCTCTGCACATGATTTTTCTGTGGGACTTGTGCTTAGGCTTCATGTTATTGGATGAGGTGTGTCTGCATGCATTATCTGTGTGGGCCCAACCTTTGTCAACCACTTATTTTTCCTGTTCCGCTGTCCCTTTCTCCGGTGTTCCAAAGTAGTGTTTGAAACAAGTGCTGTATGTGATGTATTACTAATAACATCCATTTCTATTTCAGGTATCTGTCCATTTTTTCTAGGGACGGGAATGACTATGAATGGCCTGGGTTGCCTTGTAGTTGCCACGTTTACCTGTTACCTCAGCTCTTTCAGGAGTAACTTTCTTTCCCTCACGTGCAATCAATTGGACTATGTACAACACTTCTTGTTGACAATATTGAACCTTTTCCTTGTCAACCTTATATCCTCTGTCAGCAAGTATAAGCATTAGCTGAACAGAATCGCGTTCTGCACTCTTCCTCTGCGCTGCTGCAAACTAAAATGTCATCTTTGTATTGCAACACAATGCTCTCTAAAGCAATGTTGCTCAAGTCCATCTGGAGGACTCTATTAAATATCGATGTGGACTCACAGTACCCCTGGGGCAGCCTCGTGCTTTTTGATCTCACTTGTCTAAAAGTGAATGATGTCAAATCTTGTGCGTCTTTGTGCAATGGGATTGAGAAAAATACATTATTCAAGTCAATAACTGTGCAATATTGTGCATCAACAGGTATTTTACATAGAATCGTAGATTGGTTTGGGACTAGAGGGATCTCTGCCTCTACAATCTTGGTTATTGGGAAAAGGTCTTGGATTAGCTTCCACAAGCCTCTTTCCCTTTTTTCATTGGGTAAATCGAACAGAAAGATACCTTGATTCATCATGGCGGAAATTGTCTTGAAAATTCATTCAGCTGCCTCTCGAGACATGGGACATTGCTGTGCTCAAAGCAAAATTGCTCCTGGTTTCACTTTAATCTTCCCTTCCCCAACTCCTTTCAGTAAGCCTTCATCATAAGGGCCAATGGTCCATACTGAAATTGCCACTTTCACCATATGTTCATCAAAATATTCAGGACGCTTCTTTGCTAATATCATTCTCTGCGGGCCTTCTATTTTAATCGCTTTGACCCTGAAAGACCAAAGAAATATCGAGGCTTAGTACCACAAAATGCAATACGGCAATCACTGGTCGAAAGATACAAGTATCTTTATTTTCTGTACAGAATTCAAAGCAAACATATAGCTATCTGGCTCCCAACACCTGGCAGTGTGTACCAGCAGACACAGTGAGGGGTGAGAGAGCTGGACATCTTAATGCAAGTCCTTTTATACCTTTTTCAATCATTGTCCAGCCCCTCGCCAAACTAATAATTTACATGCTAGGGTTCGTGCCCAGTTCACATAACAAATATTTCAATATTGTACAACGGATTAAACAAGTTTACATGCCCATGAAGTTACAATGGCAGTATTGGGTTCCCGGCTCATAGTAAGCCTAGTTTCAAGAAAGAACACCATATATTACAACCAAAGCACACAATTTGAGTTTGCTCTACATTGTTCCGCTGTTTAGATGAGGATGAGGCTTGTGAGCGCAGATAACACTTCGATTGCAGTTCATATGTGTCACAAGGTTTCTTTGCATAGAACAAACGGTCTGCTCTTGGTCAGCCTAAATGTTGAAACAACTCAAAGGTCATTCGGCTCGGCTGTAGTCGAAAACACAGTCCACCATTTTAGGACACAAGCAAGAGCTGAAATCAAAATGGCGGATGATTCTTAAAATGGCAGCAAACTTGAGCAGAAATCAGAACATTTCAGAAGCGGTTTTCTGTGCAACGCGAATGGGCTTAGGCCAATATTCATAACAAGGCAGTATCATACGAATACAGTTTAACAACCCAATAAGTAATGCACATTTCAAATGTCACAAAATCATCAGATCTGTCATCTCCAAACAAATCTTCATCAGGGACGTCAGTCACTCTGCAGCATTCCTCAATGGCAATTATTGTGCTCCATCGTCTACCCTTGTCATCAGTTGCATCAAGCAAAGCCATATTTTCCCGGATTATAGCTGCTTCCAAAACTAGGGGGAATATGTGCCCCTCTTCTTCATCTATAGGTATCTGTGGTCTAAATAGAAACTCCTCTGGTATTCTCATGGTTCTGCCTACTAGACCTGCCAGCCATGTCAACAGAATGCGTATCCCATAATGGAATACTTCGGGTTCCAATGGTATTGCTCTAGGTGCTATTTGTCCTGAATATGCCCTGATCTTTTCGCACACGTTCAAATTATGCATTCCCAGGGTGTACTCCGGAGACCCCCGGCCGGCCCATAGAGCCGAGGTTTGCTCTGAAAGTACTTTAAGACGAGATAGCTGCACCCTTGAGATGGATTCGGGTGCAGATTTATTACTCCAACACCAATCAATAAGGACAAATCAATGGTTTGGCAAAGGGAGTCTGTTTAATGACAAGTACAAAAAATGCAGAGTCATGGAAATCAGCGGTGATGCGATCATCCTTCTCGCTTCAACTCCAATGAGCTTCAAAAAAGTCATAGCATTTATACTGAAAACTCATCATAATTGACATATAACACTAAAAAGTTGATATGCAATACTATTGGTTGGGAAAAGGTAAGTTTAATATAGGTACTATATCTGTATATGGTGAGGGAATGAGGGGATTGGGTAAACACTGTCAGGTGGGTGTCAAGCCCTTCCCTCAAAGATGGCTACTGTAGACGTCACTAAAAGTACAACGTCCCATTGGATCTACCAACTATTGGACCCTAGATTATTTGGTCCATTGTGATTGGGTTTGCACCAACCCCATGCATACATTTCCATTTTGCTTAGCAGCATGCAGAATGGTCAGACAGGTGCAGGGTGCCCCCTAGTTACCCAGCCTTTCTCCAATTAAGGACACAATCATTCATCACTTCAACAACTATGTTACAGTGGTTGGCCTCGAAACTGCATCTTCTGTCTGGGAAAGTTCCGCTATCTCAGCCTGGGCGGATGCCAAGCGTAGGTGTGAGTTTGTGCTTCTCCTCGCTTGGATGGTCACGTGCTTGCCACACCATGAATTTGTCTAGTTTCTCTCAATTTGTACATTTGATTCTTATTCAGCTTGCCACCTGTCTACGCCTCCTTATCTTGTCCTTTCAGAGACAGGATATTCTGTTCTTAAATTGCAATTATATGTAGCTTCTGTTCGTTCTTTCTATTGGTATGACCTTGGCTTCTCCTGGCACGAGTTGCATCTGCCGAGTTTCGATTCATCCGTCTCTTCTCGTTTTGTTAAAATATTAATTTCTGCTCATTCGGCCATTAGTAACCTGGGTTGATTCTGCTTTGTTTGCAAAGTGGAGTTACTTTTATAATACTGTGCTTGGTTTTGAGGTAGATTATGTATAATGGCGATTGCAGCACTATTATTCTACTTAGCATTGCAAGCTGCATCGTTTTCTTAGCTTTCTTGCAGTTCCAAGTATATGTACAAGTGTTAGCTGGTTGAATATCTTCAAGCTTCTTTGTACTTGAACATCGTTCTCCCCTTTTAGGTTCATGACATCCTTATTCATGGCGTTTCGTCTCTGGGTGTCATTCTCGGGTTGGCCTTTCTTCTACTTGTACATCAGTACAGGTCGTCGTGACGTCACCATTCGTCTTCCATTAAGACCTTTTTGGATTCTTCCGGGACTGTACTTAGACAATCTTCATTTTGTCTCATTTTCTGGTAAGGTTTCCTTAATGGATACCAAACTGTCCATGGTTTTCTTGGTATCGGTACTTCAATAGGTGTTGATCTACTGATAGGTACTGGGCAGAGCCCTACTACGGCTCTCTGCTGATTTATCTGCTCTTCATACGTCACACATTTTGGTGTGAACGTTCCTGGTTTCTTAAAAATGGGCAACTGGAGTGCAGGTTTTATTTGGGACCTCCTCTACACTCCCCCCTCTGGCCGATTCATCGACAACTTTCACCTCCGTCTTTGGATTCAACGTACTTGATTCTTCTGTATTTATCTTCACTCCATCACCAGGGTTCATTCCTTCCTCTTCTTCGGGATCTATACATGATGGTTTGACGAAGTGTCTCTTTGGAGTCCATATTTTTATCATCCCTTTCAAGCTTCCTGCTACTCTTACATGTTCGTCTTTATTCCAAGTCATCAATTGACATTGTCCATTTGGGATGCAATAAACCCATCTTCCCACATAATTTTTGTGCTTTCTGGGATAGAGAAACTTTGTTCCTTCTGGTGCGTGAATGCTGGTCTTCACAAAGTCTCTTATTTCTTCATCAGTCAGGTCCTTGGGCTTCCATCCTGGCTTGACATCAATCATGATCTTCATCCCTATGGCTTTCTTCTCCATCTTCTGGCATTGCGAGATTTTTATCTTGATAACACAAAATCCTAGCAATATCATCACTAGCAGGGCTCCCAAGAACTTGAATGCATCTGCCATCCATTGTGGAACCCATGAAAACAGCAATCCAAACCAGCTGTCATCATCAACTTCATCAGTTTCATAGATCATCTGGTTCTGCAGGTGCGTCAGCAAGCCTATGGCTTCTGTTAAGGTTCCATTCTCCTCATCGTGCGATGGTAAAAATGTGCAACATGATTCTCCAATTTTTGCACAAACTCCTCCATCCATGGCTGTGATCATGTCAAGTACATATCTGTTCTGAAGAGCCATCAGTCGATTGACTCTTAGCTCTTCCTTGATCGCATTGAATCCTTTTATTGTTGTGCTGATCATCTGCAGTAACTCCCATCTGGTTATCTGAAACCATTTAGTATTTGCTCCAACTTGGATTCTTGGCATAAAAATCATTGTGAACACTGATGAGGTGAGGCTGAACAGCCTGTGTTCATATGGTATTGAATGAAAAGGTTCTTCTGATTTAGCAGAGAAGTAATTATCTCTCTTCATCTGAGTTATCAGTTCCACATATCTCTTCTTCCTCAGGTGAGCACCAGCTTTCGGGAAACTGTCAATATTCAGGTCACTTTTCGGGATCACCAGTGTTGGAACGTGGACATTCACTATTGTGCATATACCTCCCCAGTCTCTTGGCAGTCTGATGTATGCCTTGGATCTGCATGCCCAATAATGATCCATAATTACTGCAGTTCCATGCACCATTCCTGGAGCGTCACAAACTCATCCACAGTTCTGATTCTCACCCATCTTTCTTGTGCCATTATTCCTGAAGCAGAATTTTGGCTTTCTAGTGGCACTATCTGCAAGAGTCCTCCTCTGTCTTCAACCCATGTCAATAGTGTTGCAAGTTTCTGCCATAATGGCTTGCAGACATTCTGCACGATCTCAACAGTTTCTTTGTAGAGTCCAGTGACCACCCAGGCTCTGCAAATCACCACTCCTTTTTCCCACCCATCTGGTGAAAGCACTGTTCCCCAAATCTGCATTTGGACTCTATTCTTCCACTTTCAAGCTTCTTCTGGAGTTTTTCCTTGGACATTTAGTCTCAGGTTCACTTCCCATCTTATTCCTGCTCCTTTAACTCCAGGCTTCTCGTACCTGATGACATGGTTCCTAGTATGAGCTCTGTTTGTTGTCTTAATGTCTTGAACATAATCATCTCTGTCAGGATAGGCTGTTTCAGTTGCCCATATTAATGAGGCATCACTACCCATGAACTGGCCTCTGGTCTTGCATATTGCTACGTGTGACAGACAATGTGCTGTCTGGAGATCGATTTCTACAGCTGCAAAGATCTCAGATTTCCCCATGCTGTATGGTAGGAGTTCACAAACAAAGCATTCCCCTTCTGAACCTCGTCTTCCAACTTCTTTCATATGCTGGTACCAAATGTTGTTTCCCAAATGTGCTGTGCTATCCAGATAGTCGTTTAGTTCATTGTCATCTACATGCATGCTTCTCTTGATTCTTAGTGTTCTCATGTAGTTTGCTATAACTACATCCCTAAATGCATCTGTACGGCTCTTTCTTGCTGGAGGATTCTCAGTTATCTTGGTCCACGGTCCAGGTTTCCTCATCTGCGCCATTTGAGTGGACAAACGTCTGGCAGCTCTTTCTCTCTCTTGAGGCATCCTTCTCCTGCTGGTTACAAATGCCCCTTCCAACCTTCCTGACGCTGGTCCAGTGTAAGGTTGTGTTGTAGAACTTGTACTTGTCCCTTGTGTTGGAACATATATGTTTGTTACTACTCTCTCTGGGTTTTATTCTTCAATTCCTCTAGTCTTTTCCTTTCTCTGGCTAATGTAAGCCTTACTGCATCTACTATTAGTTGTGCTTGTGAGATCTTCTTAGAGTTTGTCTTTGTCTCCCGCAGTGTTGTCCCAGGAGTGTTTATCATTATCATTTCTGTTGGTTTCTTTTCCGATTTATCTTGACTTTCCACAATGTCTGTTGTGGAGTTTCTTGTGGCAAGCAATCTCTTCTTTTCTACTGTTTTGGCTTGTGGTTCCGCAGTCATTGACACTAGGCCTGTTTTGGGTGCATTCAGTGTTTGCATGCATGTGTTTGTCAGTAACCTTTCTTCATTCATTCCTTGTTGACCCTGTCCCCGGCTTTTCTGTTTATTTGTTACCACAAGTGTGTGTGTGTCATTGCTAATCACATCAATTTCAAGTTCATTCACTCCACCATCAGATCTTCTAGGGACCGGAATTACTATGTAAAGTGTGGGTGTTTTTGTGGGTTTCATGCGTGGATCATTAGGTGGGTGCACTGGAATTGGAACGCTTTGTGTACCAATAAAAAATGCAGTTCTGATTGTTAATGACAGGAAAACAATGATGAATATGATACATAAATACATTATGCCCATGTATGTTAGGCGGCAGCATTTACTTCCAGAGAAGCGTGTTTGTCTCTCCTCCTGTGGTAGGACCAGATTGCTGCTCTGGATCCCCATCTCGATCATTCATCAAATGTCAATTTTATTGTATTCCCTTAACCAATATCGTCTTTCAGGTTCTGTGTTTAAAAGTGTCAGGTGTTCCACAAGTGTGCCCCCTCTTGTGGGTGCTGAGTTGTCTCGTATCTCAGGACACAGTTCCTTTGCTAGACTATGGGAAAAATCAAATCACCTCAGGAAATCTTTTGCTGTGTGTGCTCAAAGTATGTAAGCTCCCAATCCACTCCTCAGATTTGCTTCAGTCCTGAGGACATATTGTACGCTGGTCAGTATGAAGAAATAGGTACAAAATAACAACAAATGCAATAAGTGAAGTCCTTGACACTGCTTCCTTGATCTGTCCCTCGGAGAAAGGCTTTTAGAATCTCCTCAGATAATTCTGTTGATGGTTCGAGAGCTCTATCTGTAACACGATTTTATGCAAGAGCATGCCCATCTGTGCAACATTAGCTGGATCTCTGATGAATGTGAGGATGTCAACATTGATCAGTCTCCCCACTAGCTCTGGAAAGTCAGTGACTAGGCGAAAAAGGACATTGTGAGCTAGCCTGCTGTCTTCTATTGACAGGGACAACCATCCTGTCTTGCTGAGTTATTCAGGATTGTATGCTTTCTTAAATGTAAACAATGTCTGCACTGTCCGTTCGCGTGGAGTGAAACTAGGATCACTATTTTATTTAGGAGATAGCTTAGGTGCTCTGTATTTGCTGGATCTCAAAGAAACATGAGTGTGCCTGTTGTTCTTGCGACAAGAGTTGGGCAGTCTTCGATTATACGAAAGAACAATGTGTTGATAAGCTCATTTATTTCCGTCTGTGCTTGAGACATTTGGTTCTTTCTCACTGTACTCAGGAAGTAAGAGAAATTGTTCGGCAATAACAGTAAGCAATCTCTTTATTGTCTTTTCATTTTCAGGATCTTGGAGAAAGTCAGTGACATTGGTGAGCCTGTCTACCAATGACGGGTATGACCTTAGCATTAGATCAAAATAGGTGACCACATCCCTGGCAATGTCGCTACTGCGGGACACCATAAGTGATTCGGAATAGGGTCTCGGTGTAGAATGAGTCGGGATACTGTATTTGCTTCCAATGTAAGTGTCCTCGGTCAAAATTTGGCATATTCTTTTTCTCATCAAGGCTTAAGTATGCCTCAGTTCAAAGTTCAAAGTCATCATACTGTGTTGTGGCTTATGCGTGCAATTTTCTTCTTCATCCTGCAACTAGGATGCACAGAGTGTCTGTTTTTTATATCCTTACCCCCTTTTTTTGCTTAGAGGAAGTGTCCAATTTAAGCCACAATTTGGAAAAAGTTCCTTGTTTTTGTTTTGCTGGTCATGCGTCCTACTTCCTCGTCATGGATCTCGTCTGCATGTGCTGTGGTTCTCCCCCGTCGCTCGTCGATTCCTCTAATTGGGGTGCAGGCAGGGGGCCTTCTCCGATGTAGGGTTTTATATCGCTGAGAAAAATCCAAGCTCTCCTTCCTTGTAGTTATACTGCGGATGGAGTGCAGTCCTCCACCATGAAGGGTCTGTTAAACCTTGGCTTGTCCCACTTTTTCCTTGTATGATTCCTCACAAGGACGGCATCTCCAGGGAAGACGGATGGAACACAAAGTCCTTGAGCTGTGTCTTTAGTACTATCTCCTTCTGTGTTCCGTGCTGCCCTGCACCCTTTTCGTCGTCGCTGCAGCTGGTCTGAATTACAGTAAGGCAAGATGTCATGCAGTTCAGATAGTTTGCATTTCAGACCCTAAAATTTCTCCTGTTGACTTCAGACCCTAATATTTCTCCTGTTGATTGGGTATCACACCTATCTCTATCTCGGGGTGTCAAGGGAGTTCTCAATCTTCTTCCTGTGGCTATCTCGTGTGGCATAAAATGATAGTCAGAACCGGGTTGGTTCTGAAGTGCATACAGTGCCAAAGGAAGGCAGTGCAACCATCCCTTTCTTAGAGTCAGATTCAACTTGGCTATTCTTGCCCTTAACAAGCCGTTGAGCTTCTCACAGAATCCATTACCTTGCGGATGATACGCCGACGAGAACTTGTGTTTTATACCAAGCAGCAAACTAATCTGTTTGAATGTTGCATTAACAAAGTAAGGGCCATTATCTGATCTCATGACCTTGCACACCCCCCACCGGGAAAATACCTCTCTCACTAAAAATGTGGCCGCACAGGTAGAGTCTGGGTGTGTACATGGACCTGCCTCAATCCATCTAGAGAATGGACACACCACAACAATTAAGTATCTATACCCGTTACATACTTGAATCATGTCGACGTAATTGACATGCAAATGCTGAAAAGGCCCATTTGGCCTTGGGATGACTCCTCTCATTACTTTTAATGTGCCCAGCCGTGAATTGTTGGCAGATTACACAGTTCACTATAAAGAATGCAACGTGCTCAGCTAAATTCGGTATGAACCAGCCTTCTGCGAGCGTTGCTGCTAGGTTCTCCTTTGTCATGTGTACGGGATAATATAACTGTTCTAGCACTATTTATAATAGGGCTACAGGCATTACTGGTTTATCGGTGCTGTCTTGTTGCCACAAGCTGTCAGAGGGGTTTGAAGAACACCCTCGACATTTCCAAAGGTTCTTTTCTTCCTGTGGTGCCTCCATGGGCGTAGTACATAGGGAGTATAGGAGGGGTGACAAATCCCCCGCACAATTTTAAGTGGCAGGATATAATAGCTTGTATCCCCCCCAGATTATGCTGCTTGCAGCGTGTTAAATACGACCGCAGTGCAGGGAGCACCAGCACATGTCCTGGGAGGGGGCCCAACTTGGAGAAAAAAAATATGAAAAATATTTGTTTTTTTAAAAAAAAGATTTTTCTTTTTGATTTCACTTTGCATTCATAAATAAATTATTTCTGTAACAGAAATAATGGGCCTCATTATGACCTGGGCAGTAAGGGATTACCGATACCAGTAAGGGCACTGGTGCCGGTAATCCCTTACCGCCCTAATTCGAGGTCTCTTTGCGGGTCTTCCCTTAACGCCTGTTTTTACCAGCCGTTAAGGACAGGACCCGCAAAGGGACTTTGGAGGTAATAACGGTACAGCAATTTGTGGTACCGTTATTATCGCCTTCCCCATTCCCATTGAGCCCTATGGGGCAAAAATGGGAATGGGGAAGGGCCTTGGTGAATGGGGAATTACCGCCCCCACCAACCAAAATTGCTCCATTCACCATGGCGGAATCGGTAAGGTACCGGCGGCAACCATGGCGCTAATAGCAGCATGGTTACCGCCTGGGTCGTAATGAGGCCCAATGTCTTTATGAAGGCAGAGTGACTACAAAAAGAAACGTTCTTTTTGAAAACTGAAGGATCCCCCCACCCCATGCAATGGAAGACCCTAGGCTGGAGGCCTCCATGTCATTGGGAGGGGAAGACCTATGACTTAAAAAAGAAACAGTGGGCCTCATTATGAGTTTGCCGGTCTGGAGACAATGGTACCGGAAAGCTTGCCGGTACTGTTGTTTCCAGACCGGCCAACTATGAGTTCTGCAAGTGGGTGCCTTTCAGCCCACCAGGTCTGACCTGGCAGGCGGAACAGCACTGGCATGCAGAACTCGACAGATGCACCGGCACCATTCAGGAATGGTGCCGGTGCATCCGGCCTCCCCATTCCCATTGAGTCCAATGGGACTCAAATGGGAATGGGGAGTAATATTTTCTGGTGCCTGGGAATGGGCAATTACCGGGTCCGCCGGGGCTGTAATGCACCAGTAATTGCCCATTACCAGCACGGCTGCTGCCAGGGTCATAATGACCCCCAGTATATTTGTGAAGTCACTCTGCTTTCATAAAGACATTATTTCTGTTATGGTTCAGTCCTTAAAGGAAATAATTTCTTTGTGAAGTCAACGTGACTTCAAAAAGAAACCATTTCTTTTTGAAGTAATAGGGCTCCCTTTAACCCCATGACGGGTGCTTGAATGAATGTATGGTGAAAGGGTGCACACTTAAATGTATGTGTGGGTGCCTGGGTGTGTGTGCCTGTATGGTGAAAGGGTGCACACTTAAATGTACGGGTGGCTGTCTGGGTGTGCCTGTATGGTGAAAGAATGCACACTTAAATGTATAGACGGATGGGTGTGCATGTGTGTAAATGGTGAATGGTGTGTGTGCTTGTGTTCCGCGGTGCAACAAAACCTACATTTCGGGGGGGCTAACCCTTCAAATGTTGGGTGAGGCGCTAACTTCACGAGTGATGGGGGAGGGGCAAACTTGTCTGTGTGGGGGCATCCGTTTTCGTTATGCATTTTAATGAGACTATTCTCGTGCAGCTTCAATGTTACAAGTAGTTAACTCTCTCCTTTAAGGTTTAAAGTTGGACTGCTGCGAGAACTGAGTGGTCTCCTGTCCCTTCTCTACCCTTCCAATCACTCCCCTGGCATGCAAGTACTAAACCCAGATCACGATTTCAATTACTTAAAAAATGTGGCATTTGAATGCAGGTACTAACAGTGAAAGGCTGTACATTAGTAATTGCTGGGCCGGGCCCTTGTTAACAGCGAAACCCAGGTGCCGTTTAACATCTGTGTCCTTTTCTGTCCGGCAACTGCTCTGAACGTCAGCCGGGTCGAGTCAACATAGCCCAACATTTCGGGGGGGAGGAGTGCTGAATCCCAGTCAGCTCAATGGTGTTGCACCACTACTTGTGTTTAATTCATTGATTACTTATTGGTAATCTTCATTACTCCTAGCCCTATTCTTCCTCATCCCACGACTTGTGTATGAGGCACTCTGCCTCATACTCAAGTACTGGGATGAGGTAAAGGTACAATGGAGGTAATGGCTCACTTAGCTGCTACCTGTAATCTTCATTACTCCTAGTCCCACTCTTCCTCATCCCAGTACTTACCTATGAGTAAAGCAGCCTCATATGTAAGCTCTGGGACAAGGAAGAGGACGTGAAGATAATTCTGGGCTAAGGAGCTTATTTTGGAGGCTGAGGTAGGGGTGGTAGGGAGAGGGGATGTTTGTGGGGTGGGGGGGATTGTGTGACAAATCACAATGGTTGTCCATGGCCAGTCTAAGCAGGCATGATATGTGGTATTAGTGGCTAGAGAGGCATTTTGGTGCAGCCAGTCTAGTCATTACTCAGTTTGGTATTACTTTTTTTTTTATAACAGGGCATTTCTGATAAAGCAGTCCTGCTAAGTGTAATTACCTGGCTAGACTGGCATTTGGGTGCTGCCAAACTAGTCGTTTCTTACTGGGGCATTGTATATTTTTCGGGGCATCTGTGATAAAATGATATGATATAAGTCATAACACGCCTGTACACAAGCGTTTCTAGGCGTGGCAAGACACGCAAGGGAAGATAGAGGGAGGACAAAAGACAAACAATCTTACTAGGCCTTGTGTCATTCAGATCGTGCCGGTGTGAGAACGAGAAGTGCAAGGGGAAAGGGAGGCGGAAAGTGCAAGGGAGAGGGGAGTGAAAAACAGGGCAGCAATTCTCTGAGTAAGTGCAGCTAGGGCAGTGCAGACCTGGGTAGTGCAAGGAGAACAAGGCACTGTAGGGTTACAGTTACAGCTCCTAAGTGCATGGTAGGCCCAGAGGCAGTGCAGGGGTGACTGATCAAGAAAGAGTCTGGACATAGTGAGACTCTGAGGGTAGCCCAGCAACCAGTCGGTACAGCAGACAGGTTGGTCAGGTAGGCCAGGAGGGGAGGGAGAGAGAGAAAGCAGAGGAGAAGAGGAAAGTTTTGAGCTGTTTCCGAATCTTAAGGTGGTCTGGCTCAAGTATGAGAGGGGCAGGGAGGTCTTTCCAAAGTGAGGCACCTCCATAGGAGAGAGATCTACCCCACCCCCCACCCTCTGCCTGGGGAAGTGTCTAACCATTAGAGAGTTGGAAGTAGCTGAGCAAAGGACTTTAGAAGGAAGGTATTTTGGAAGAGAGCGATGGATGTAGTGTGGGCCCGGGCCCAGAAAGCTTTGTGGACACTGCACAGGGTCTTGAACTTAATCCTTGCAGCAACCGGGAGCCAGAGGAGAGATTTCAGGGCTGGAGAGATATGATCCCTGGGTTTGAGGCCAAGGGTAAGTCTTGCAGTCCTGTTCTGGATTAGTTGCAGAGGGCAGAGAGTAGAGGAAGGCAGGTTGAGAAAGAGGCTGTTGCAGTAGTCCAGCCTTGAGAGAACCAGGTCTCTGGAGACAGTGGGCTTCTGGGGGAAAGTGAGAAAGGAAAGAGTCCCTTTGAGGAGGAGCAGCTGGTAGTGGGACTTCTTGGCGATGTCCGAGATGTGAGGAGAGAAAGAGAGAGTGAAGTCAAAGATGCCAACCAAGTTTTTTGCCTCGCAGGAAGGCCTAGGAAGAGGGCCCAAGGTGGGAGGAGAGAGTGCGAGAGGGAAAGCAGGGGCGGGAGTCCCAATGAGAAGGATCTCCATCTTACTGGCATTAAGGCAGAGATTGGTAGATGCACACCAATCCTGAATCACGGATAGTCAGGAATGAGAGAGAGAGGAGTCTGAGGGGAGCCTGAAGGAAAGCTGAATGTCATCTACATAAGAAGAGAAGGTAGGGATCAGATGGGCCTAAGGGGCCAAGAAGAGGTTGAAAAACCAGGGTGAGAGGATAGAGCCTTTGGGAACACCACAGGTATAGAGAGATGTGGCGGAGAGAAAGGGACCAAGTTGCACATGGGAGGGGCAGTCCAAGAGGAAGGAGGTCAGCCACTCAAGGGCCTGATCCGTGATGCCCAGGTTATCATGGAGTCGAATAATCAGGATGGCGTGGTTGACCGTGTCGAAAGCAGAGGAAATATCAAGGAGGATGAGGACAGAAGTAATGCTGTAATCAAGGTTAGAGAGCAGATCTTCACAGGTGTTCAGGAGAACAGTTTTCATGACTCTGGCAGCTCTGAAGCCAGACTGATGGTCATGGAGACAACCAACAGATTCAGTGTAGAGAGTAAGCTGGAAGATGGCAGTTTTTTCCAACAGTTTGCCCAGGAAAGGAGTGATGGATGTTGGACGGCAGTTTGCCAGGCAGGCAGGAAAAGCAGATGGCTTCTTGAGGAGTGGGTGCACAAGGGAGTGCTTAAGGGGAGAGGGGGAAGTTTCAGTGGTGAAAGAGTGATTACAGAAATTGGCCAAGGCTGGAGCGAGGGTGTAAATATGGTCCTTCATGGTTCTAGAGGAGCAGGCTAGCACCTGTTTGGACAAAACTTTCATAGATCGGACTTGTCTAGAAACCTCATCAGGTATTGTCAGAGAGAAAGAGGAGAAAGGAGGAAGAGAATTAGAGCTGGCCAATGGGGGACCAAGAGAGGAAGAGGAGATGGGGTACTGGATGTCCTGAGATTTAGCAGAGAAATGAGAGAACAGAGCCATACAGATGGCCTGGGAGGGAATAGGAGAGGTAAAGCCGGCAACAGGATTGACCAGTTACTTACAGATTTTAAAGAGTTTGGCCATGTTGTTAGAGTCCACAGAGACGCAGGCTTGAATGTGTGCTCTCTTCTTGATGCGTGTGTTTGCTTCGACTGGCATTTTGGTGCAACCAGTCTAGGTATGTCTAAATGTGGCCTGGCATGCTTTACTGTAATGTTATTGCACTGGTCTACATTGTGCAGCCAGTTGGACATGTTTTAATTGTGGCATGGCATGTTTAATAGCAAAGCATTAATGTTCCTGTGCACTGTTGGTGGCTTGCATGTCTTGGATTGGTGCTACTTTTCAAAACAATTGCAAACACTCTGGCTTTTTAGCCAATTATTCTCAGAAAGTGCTGTTTATTGCATTAAAACACATATTTATATCTTTCTCCTAGTGCAGTATGTGGCATACTCCTTCAACAGCACATTTGTGCGTATTGCGCAAGCATAATCATCTAGGCCAGCCCAGAGTGTGGCGCGACCCGTGATTTGTTGCTGAGTTGGGGTGGGGGGCCCACATTTTGTGTTATGCCACTGCCCCGAGCCTGCGCATAAGAAACATGCCCAGCCCAGGCCTGGGAACAAACAACTGCATGTGCCCTGCCTGCGTAGTGCACTGCTGCGCAGCCTTCTTTCAGTACGAAGGAGAAGCCAAGCCAGGCAGCGACGCATGCTCCAGTGAGTGAGTCACTGTCTGACACTGTGTGTTAACTTATCGAGAGAGACAGAGTCACTTCCAATAGCGTTTTTTTTACAGTGTGAATCTCCTGTTAGTACTGTAGGTAAGGTAATGCTCCTGTTAAACTAGATTGAGCCAGACTTTGTTTAATATCACTGATGCATACTTGTTATTAAATTTCGACGTCTAGTCACATTCCTGTTATTTAAATGTCTGGGTCGCCCAGGCCCATGCAGTTAGCATGAACGCTGCTCATTCCGCTGTTTTTCCTTTCATCATTGATCATGCAGTCACTGGGGGCGCCCCATAAATGCCCTGATTACTGTCCGTGTAATCTCCGGTGGAAAGCATGAGTTTGTTTTTGCCTGACAGCATCACGCTGCGTGCTGTTACCACATGGCAGCAATGCTCTCCTTTGTGCAGGCCAGTCCCTTTGGCATTCCAGGGGTCTTGCAATTGTGGCTGCACACCCTGGTGGTGGATTACATGGAAGGGAGTCGCGGGGCGGGCAGCTCGTGTAAATAATATGTGGGACTGCTACCTTTGAGCCAAAAGATCTTCCCGTTCTGGGAGTTGCAGTGTTGTTGTCCTTGTTAGCAGTCGTATGCACCTACAGTGAGTTAATGCACGCAGAGTGGAGATCAGTGTGCGCCTGAAGATCTTGTGGTCTTGTGCATGCGAGTGGTGGATAAAATGCACTTTCTTGGTTTGAATAACAGGCAATAGTGACTTGAATAACAGTTAATCATACACAGTAGGGCCACCTGAAACCCCCAATCTCTGGGTAAAACAATGTGTGTAGGTAGCCTTATTTGTGCTTTACCACGTTACTTTTAGGGTGCTATAATATATGTGCCTTCGCATCTGTTTCTTGTACTGAATTATTCTTCAACACAAGCATTGGCAAGCCAACAATTTGCCTTTTGTATAGGACTTGGGTAGGCATTTATCCGTCACTGCCATCATATGCCTAGTTATTCACACCATTTAACAGCTGAGGTCACCCAATCACCATGCAGTAGATTCAGATATTTGATTCACAAAGTGCCAGTGCCCTTAAAAAGTAGACAGGATTTAAATAAATGCACTGTCTCAGTAGAGCTTGTTTTTAATCTGGAGCGCTCAATAGTGACATCAACAAAGCCATTCTGTAAGTTTAGAACTACCTATCTCTGTTGTCATTAAATATAAATACCACAATATTTGGTTCCTGCTGCCAAATGTTGAAGTCTGTGTGACTTTATCCTGAGTGGCCAGCTCCTCGGAGACCAAGGGGGATTTAGCTATTGCGGGGAGCCCAGTCCTGGGCGCTATGATGTGATGGTGGGTTTCAAAGGAGATAGCCCTGGTAGCCTGCCATGATGGCCAGGCAACGCAAGGGCTAGGCATGTGGAAGGCTGCTGACCCAATTAACCATCAGTGGGTTTTGTGTTTCCAATGCAGAGGGACTCAGACCAAGGGTGTTGAGGCCACTGGTCTCCATGGTGAGCTACAGCAACACTGAAGAGCCAGAGGAACTGTGCAGGACATCCAAGAAGAGCACCTTCGACCCGTCATATGTTTGCAGGCCCAAGAGGGTTACGGTCTTGCGAGTGGGTGGGTTACAGTAAAGCCCAATTGCAAGAGTGTCTCTCTGTGGGTGTATAACCCTAGAGATTGCCCCGTAAGTGGTCTTTACTCTGTAACCCATTATACTGCTCGGTGAACCCTTAACCTCACAGGGAGGCAAGACCATGGGTGTAAGAAGAATCATCACAGGTGTCTTCAAGAAGAGTAGGAGTCAGGTCATTTTGCAGTACAGAGGTGAATAAACCATTCCCCCATGATAAGGAATGCCAGGGTGTTGCTATTCTTCACACATCATTATAGCATGGGCACCATGGGAAAGCCTGAAGGAACTGGAGAGAGCAATGCCACAGCCACAAGAGAAATGCTGAAGGCCATTTTAATAGTTTTACTTGTAAATGTTTCATTCTTTGTGGGAAAGCATGTAGGACTGGGATTCAGATCTTTGGTTCAGACACTCATGTGTCAAGTTATCTGCACCCCTGTACACTACACAAGCTGTGTTGCATAATGGCTGGCTGGCATGGGCATTTCAATGACTCAATCATGCCAGGGTATTCTGCACCTTCTCGGGGGTCGCCTATGCCAGACGAGATTTGCGTTGGAAGAGGCGAATGACTCCTTTTGCTATGCTTTCAGGCCCTTCCGGATCTTGAGTGGCATTGCTTCTATCCCTGCTCAGTCAGTTTAATGGAAACGTGCAGAATCCTTTAATGAGCGTTTTTAGGAGGAATGGCGGGATGAACATAGTCAGATAGTAAGTAGTTACTAAATAGAAAAACAAGCAAAGAGGACAGAGGGATTTTTTTTAAAAAAAGGAAAAGCTATTGAAAAGCGATAGGGAAGAGGGGGTTAAATCCTCATATTTAAAATGAATGATATATTTCATAAAAGGTGAAGTTGTTCAAAAGGGGCCATTTCTGGCACATCATTAATATACTGTCCTTTCGTGTGTGGCTACACGGGGCCAGATCATCTGAATGAATGCATCTTTCAGGCCTAATCTACTCAAAGGGCCAGATTCCCAAAAATGAGCCCAAATTTTTTAAAAAAAGGCAGTGGATGTGTTCTTTTCGTCTGTGCTCATTGCTAAAATGAGCAGGTCACTTTATTCTCAAAGGTGACCTGCCCGTTTCAGGAGGGTTTGACAGCGGCGCAAATATTCGTGGTTGACAGGCACCCAGCAACCGCGTGGTTCCTGGGAGCACATATCACAGAGAGGGGCCCTTACAAAAAACCTACCACTGAAAAGTAGTTGCCATCTATAGCTGCTTGTGCAAGACCATATAGAGTCCCATCTAATGGGATGCTTTTTTCGAGGGTCTTCCAGCACAGCAAACAATGTTTGCATATGTGGCATGTGACCTGGCTCTATGCCATCTCTTTTGGAGAAGGAGACTACTTCCTTGAGTCACGGGGAACCGAGGGGAAGGAGGGGAACCATCTGAGATTTGCAGATGCATGGGGTGAGGGTATTTCACTTATTTTGTTGGAGGTTCAAGAATGGGCCAGGTTTCCTGCATTGTGTCACTGGTGTACAGCATTACTTTACTTGACAAAGTACACTTTTTAATGTCAACAGGGATGAGATTTTGTCCAATGAAATGATGTGCTGCTGATTTTTGATTGCCAGTAATTAGCACATTTAAACCAACTAAGCACCGTTCCATGCCTTTTAAATTCACACCATTAGAGGGATCTATAGGAACATGTTGAAAAACAAATTTGAAGCCCAAAATACAAAATTTTTAAAATACATTTACCCCATTTCACCACACATACATGCGGTGGGGTGGGGGGGCGCAACTCCTGCAACATACCCCTCCACCTTTTGTATTAACTTAACCCCCCCCACATATATATGGTGAAATTGGGCTCTCAAAATTCACTATTCTGGGCTTCCCAGTGATGGGCTGAGGTATTTCGGTATGATCCCCAATATACATTCTGCTATTTTAATTTTGTGAAAAGTCGAGTTCTTTGACTAAAACACAATAAAGAAAGAAACAGATAAATAAATAAATAAATAAATAAATAAAGCAAAGTCCCAAGGTGTCCCCTGTCCCCCACAGATTCTATGGGTATCCTACACCCCTGGGTGCCTCCCCTTGGAGTTCCATTAGCTGTGTTTGTCCCAAATTACTGTAACCTTCAGGTGCAGTTTGTGTAACCATCATTTGCTTGTTGGCATGGATAACTTCCACTTCCATGATCGTTTCACTTTTGGATGCCATACGCTTGGCTTCCATGTCTGCTGCTTGATTTCCGCGTGAGATAAAATCTGACCTCTTTGTGTGGGCGGTGCATTTCACGACCGCTATGCCCACAGGGAGCTGTAGTTCCTTGATCAGCCTGTCCAATAAGGCTGCGTGCTGCACTGGCGTGCCATCTGCTCGGAGGTAGCCCCTCCTTTTGCAGCGCACTAAGTCTGCGTGCACTGTTGACGTCACATATGCGGAGTCACTGTACACCGTTACTTCCTGGTCTGCATGATTCTCAATGGCGAGTATCAACGCCAATAATTTTGCAGCCTGTGCTGAATAATGAGATGGTGTTAGTGCACTAATAAGTACTCGAAATTCACCATTTGCTGTGTGTTTTACCACAGCAACACCAGTATATCTTTGTCCGTCACTTTGATCAATCTTCGAAGACCCGTCAATGAAGACGATCTCTCCTTCTGCCAAGGCATTTTCTTTCACCCTGGGGTTTTCATCATAGAATTCTTCATAGTTTGCACAGTCATGTGTTGGCTCTCCATCCATGACTGGCTCGGCTATGAACAAAGCTAGGTTCACTATCTTGCATCGGACTACCTTAATCGATGGATTTGATATGATCACTTCATAAGCCGAAGCTCTTTGAGATGTCAATGTGCCCTTTGGTTTCTCTAGAATGGCAAATAGTGAGTGCTAGACGTACAACGTCATTAAGCAACCCATTACAATGGTTGTAGCCTTCTCTATGGCGAACACTGCAGCAGCTAAACTTTGTTCAAAACACAAAATGACCTCTCATTACTGAGTCCAAATTCCCACTGTAGTATGCCCAGGGCTTGCACCCCAACGTGGTTCTCTGTGTGAGTACTGCCATCATAACGCTGCCATTCATGTGTGAGAACAGGTCAAATTCCTCTGCATAATTGGGGATCTCTAGAACAGGTGCTGTGCAAATAGCTCTTTTGAGTTCAGCAAACCCTTCCTCCATGGTCTCAGTCCATTCAATCTGTTCTTTCGTCACTTGGGCCTTCTTTAGGGCCTGAAGTAAAGGCTGAGTGTAAGAGCTATAGTCGAAGATCCATGTCCTAACGTAGTTGCATAGGCCTAGAAAGCTCGGCATCTGTTTTATCGTGTGTGGTTTTGCCGTGTTCATTATGGCTTCAGCCCTTTCTGGGGTCACCCTCTTTCCATCATGTGAGATCAGCTGGCCTATGTACAGCACTTCTTGTTGACAATATTGTAACTTTTCCTTGTTAACCTTATAACCTTTCTCAGCCAGTATAGTCAATAGCTGAACAGAATCATGCCTGCATTGCTCTTCTGTGGTGCTACAAATTAAGATGTCAAGCACGTATTGCAGGATGACACTTTTTGGTGCAATATTGCTCAAGTCAATCTGCAGGACTTTGTTAAAAATAGATGTAGACTCACAATACCCCTGGGGCAGCTTTGTTTTTTTCAGACGCATCTGTCTGAATGTAAATGACGTCAGATCTTGTGAATCGTAGTACAACGGGATTGAGAAAAATGCCCTTTTCAAGTCAATCACCATGAAATATTTTGCATCAACAGGTATATTACATAGAATTGTAGCCGGGTTAGGGAATAAAGGGAACTCAGCCTCAACAATATCATTTATTGGGCATAAATCCCGGATTAGCCTTCAAGACCCCCCCTTTGATTTCTTGATCGGATAAACCAAAGTATTGCATGACGATTCTGACATCGCTAAGATGCCCTGCTCCATCATAGCCGAAATTGTCTTAAAAATTCCTTTATCTGCCTCTCTGGACATGTGATGTTGTCGTGCTCTTGGGAGAATTGCTCCTGGTTTCAATTTAATCTTCACTTCTCCAACCCCCTTCTAAAGGCCTACGTCATAGGGGCTTGTGGTCCACACTGAGACAGGCACTTGGGCCATGTCGTCATCAAAGTATTCAGGACAGTTTCGTACCAAAATCATTCTCTGAGGTACTTCTCTTTGGATCATTTTTACCCAAAAGGTGAGACTCACTTCCACCATTGTCTCTCCCATATCTGCTTGTTCTTTAAACAGCTCGTCATCGGTGACATCAGTCAATCGATATCCTTCTTCAATGGCAATCACTGCACACCATTTTCGGCCTTCGCCATCATAGCTGTCAATCAAGGCCAACCTCCCTTGTACTACAGATGTGTCTATCATCAAGGGAAATACTTGTCCCTTTTCCTCGTACATCGGTATTCTTGGCCTGAATAGGAATTCATCAGGGGTTCTCATGATTCTGTCTGCAAGTGTTACACTCACCTGACTCTCACGGAGGCGCTGGCCTGGTTTGCGCTGCTGTGACCTCTTCTAAGGTGATGCGCAGGGTTCGGAAGACGGACTGGACCGGGCCCCCAAATCTGGCTTGTCTGGCTCGCAGAAGTATCCTTCTATAGGCGAAAATAGGGGATTAACTGTCTGCGGGGTAATACAATCGGCCTCCCACTTTCCCCTCTCACCCTCCTCTCACCCTTCTGTGATTTCTTGTAGCGTCTCACCTTAGGGTCTGGAAGGATGAGCTCTCCATCCTGCTTCTGATGCAGGGGCGCGTTGGTATCCAGTTGCTTCACTGGATTTTCGGATTGGTGAGACCAAACTTGCTTGGCTTCCAGGTAAGTTTTTTGATAAGAGGTTCCCCTTGTGTCCATGCATTAATGTACTAATGCTAGTGTCTTTTTCCCCATAGGGGCCGGGGTACGGAATGCCGGGGAACATGCATCGACCCGAGATGAGAGGTGAAATCCTTGTAGAAATCAAGTAAGTCTTTAATGAGCGTTTTTTGGTAATGTTTTTTCATTCGCTCATTAACGCTGATGTCTCTTTTTCCCCTTAGGGGCCGGGGTCCGGAAATGCCAGGATGCGGCGCGGACCCGAAATGAAGAGGGAATGAATCAACAGGTAAGTCTTAACATGGAGATTTAGCTTTCCTTATTCCCTTCTCTCTCTCACCTTTTGTTCTGGTCTTTTTCTCCCTAGGCGCTGGGGTGTGACTGCAAATCCGGATGAATCCGGATGATCGCTGCTGAACATGGAGGCGCCCTGTAAAGGTGAGTGGAATGCGGTGCTGCAGCGATCGACGCGATGAGCTTTTAAATTAAAGTCTTCCTTTTCAGGATTGTCGGCGAGATGTCTCCGGGATGTGAATTTAGCAGGTAAGGACTTTCCCTTCTTCTGTTCTCTTCTTCTCTTCCTTTGCAGGTGATCCAGGATGCTGGCAGGCGTGGCAGAAGTCAGGATGCAGGAGCAGACACGGTGAGCGTCCAGCTGCTAGATGCAGAACAACGCGAAGCACGTGTGGCTGTTCGGGTGGGGTTTAAATAGCCTTGGAAGAAGTTCCAGGTATGAATCCTTCCTCCAATCAGGTATGTATCCTTCCCCGACCACGCCCGGATGGTAAATTAGTCCCACAGGTAAAGTAGTTCCTTGCAGGCCTCAAGGAGGCTGGGATCCTGCAGCATGGTCTGCATCAGGTAAGTGCACCCAAGCATTCCCATAATGAGCCTGGCGCCTATGGCGCCAGGACTGAGGTCTTTTATGAGCCTGGCGCCATAGGCGCCAGGACACTGTCCAAAGGGCCCCTATATGGGGTTGCTGGATCCTTCCTTGTGGACTGGATGTCCGCTTTCGGGGACGCCGGGCTTGAACCGGCTCCCCGGGAGCGGGCATCATGACAGCAAGGCCTGGCAATCCTGCCATAAACCCACGCATACCATATGCAAATATTTCTGGCTCTAATGGTATAACCCTCATGGCTGTGTGTCCTGCGTAGGCTCTGATAATTTTGCATACATTTGAATAGTGCATTCCTGGAGTTGAACATATTATGCCCTCCTCCGTGAACGAGATTGTCATGTTTAACTTTGTCATTCAATCTCAACCCAAAATGTTAACTGAGGTCTGATGTGAATATAGTAAAGGCACATTCATTTCACATTCTCCTATGGAGACTGGAAGTGCATTTGTGAAGGGAACACAACTTGTCGCTCCTGTAAAACTCTGAGTATTTATGGCTTCGCCGGACAAGGAAAACTTGCCTTCACATATGCACGAGTGTGTCACAGCCGTGTCAACTAAGAAGGAATATTCTTTATCCCCTATAATGACATCCACCCTAGGTTCCCTGTGAGGGTCTGGTGTCACTGATAGGATAGAACATATCAGGGTTCCCAGTGAGCTGTCCTAGTCCATATATAAATTTGGCCCACTGTGTGGTGGCAGATTTCCCCCATTCCCCTTGTTACTTCCCATTCCAGGGTTCATGGTCAGCCCTGTGCTCGTCGACTGCGATAGTTGCAATGGTGCGGGATTGTCCTTGTGGAAAATTCCTCATGCTTTGCGGTTGCACCCGTTGTTACACTCCTGGTCCTGGCGCTTGTTGTTGCACCGTGTGATTCTGTGCACCACCCTGCTGTAAAACTGCAAGTGGATTCATCATGCCTGCTCCTGTTCCTTGGCCGTTCTACATCATACCTTGGTTTCTGCATGTGCGGGCTAAGTGCCCTGTCATTCCACACAACCAACAAACTGGCGGTGGTCGGATCATTTGCCCAGTTTGACATACCTTGATTACCATTTTGCATATTTTTAAAACCTCCTTGATTATTTTGGAAACCTCACTGATTATTCTGCCAAACTCGTCCCCTAAATCCTCTTCCCCTGGGGTAAAACCCCGTATTGACCTGATTATTCTGCTGTGGATTAGTCACCTGCTGCATGCTTGATTTAGCTGTGCTAGTTATCATGTCTCCCTCAAGAGCAAATTTTGACAATTTCTTCTGTAGCAATTTTGCTTTCTCACCCTTACGTGCAGCTTCCTTTTTGTGATTCTTTTCTTGCAGCGCCTGCAATAGTGTGCAATGGTAACCTGTATTTCAGACCAAGGCTTGGCCTCAATTCCCACCAACTTCTGTTTATGTACCGGCTCTGGCAGCCCTTGGCACAATATATAGTAGAACACAGATATAGATTTCGTCCAAGATTCATGAGTCTCGAGTACCCATGTGTCTTGAAAATTCTGTATATAAATTAACGAATCCTCAGATTCCTTCATTTTTCATGTCATTATCGCTCCCATATAAGAAGTATCGGGGTATAGCACGTGTAGCGCTTTCCATACTGCGGCTCTACAATTGTTAAATGGAGCTCCGTCATGTGCGGTATTAATTGAGGTTACACCAGGGTAGCCTGCTCGTGCCCACACATCGTCTGCTCTCTCCCCAATTATGGCGATGAGGAGACCTTTGATATCCCCTATAGCTAACGTGTTCCCTCCTGTCATTTTTTCTAACTCATGTATCCACTTTCCGGCTCCCGATGTCAGCATTGGAAGCTTGTTTTTAAAATGTTCTTGATCTATGTGTGGCCATGGAATATATTGTGGTCTTACTCCCCCTTTCTCGAGTAACGGGAATTGGGATGCATAGCCCTCTCTCTCTTCTCTCATTGTTCTCCTGTCTATTGCCGGGGTAATATTCCCACATCGCCGTCTGCATTGTAGGGACCTAAGTCTGTCCACGTAGGGCGGTGAAGACACCACCCTCTGACCGTGAGATACTTATTCATGTCAGTCAGACTGTGTGGCTGATTCTGATGCTCTTGGTGTAGACTCACTAGTGTCTGACCATCTTATTCCTTACTTGTTTCTAATCTATCCAGGGATAGTTCCCTATTCCCACTACTTCGGGTGACATCCTCACTGTCGTAAAGCTGAGTGCTCTCCAGGTGCTCGTCTTCCCCCTCCTCTTGGGGTGTTTGTTCTAACCCCATTTCATCATATATTCTATCAATAGTTTCTCTGATGCTTCTGGTGTCAAAGTCATCTTCCATATTTGCCCTAGACATGCCTAGTACTGAATCGTATACAGGAAAAGATTCTTCTATGTCATCCCAATCTACTCCTGGATCTGGTTTTTGACCTCTCTACCCAGATATTCAAGATCGCGTGCTCTCTGTCTTCGCTTACGTTCTACATCGTCATCAAATTCCTTGCGTTTCCTTGCCTCTTCTCTGACTCTGTGTTCTTCCTTTTTCTTTTCATTTCTACGTTCATCTGCCCTTCGAATTTCCTCATCTCTTCGTCTCTTTATTCTTTTCTCAGGTATCCTTTGCTCTTCCTCTAACCTCTGCTGCTTCTGTCTGTCTTGATTATTGGCTGCTCTTGGGTTGCGCTCGAGCTGTCTTTCTTGCTCTTCGCGATATAGCTGTCATCGCCTTTGTCTGTCTTTCTTTCTTATTTTTTCATCTCTTAACTCCTTCTCTTTTCCCTTTCTCTTTACTTCATCTAACCTCTCCTTTCGTTTCACATAATAAATGCCTTTGCCATCAAGTTTAAAAAAAATGGGTCCTCCCATCCATTTGTTTTTTGTGAATGCTATCTCATCAGTTCTATCTTTGCTTCCTTTCCATCTCTTTCCTTCTCTCTCTTTGTCGAGAGATGCACTTGTCTGTGCCTGATCCCTTCTTTCGTCATCGTGTCTCCCCTTGTCCCATGGGACTATGGAGGTGAAATCCTTATCATTATCTTTCCCTTGATTTTCGTCACTACTTTGCGTAGGTGACTCATATGCAGGGTTGCTATACCCCGTAGCTGCTTTGAGCTCTTTCAGTGGGTAAAATACCTCGTCTTTACTTTCTTCACCCTTTGTTTCGGATGGGGCAGGTGGCGCGGCCAGCGTCTCACCCCCCTTTGTGCATATATTAAGTATCCAATCTATTGGCTGCTCCTCTTCCTTTCCATGTTCATACATTTTTTCAAAGTTCTAGAACAGAGAGGCGTTTGTCTAGCTTTTTGCTTGTGTATGTGGCATGCAAATATGTCGTCATGTGTTGTAAGACAGCTTTAGATAAAGACCCACCCTGCGGCCATGGCATAAACATCTTGTGGGTGGTTCCTTTAACCCACTCTGTACTATATTTCTTCAGTTTAGGTACGTGTTTCGGCAACTGTTTGCACAAGTGTGTCAATAGAGTTATATCCTCCATGCTCAAATCTGTTCCCTTTCCTCTTATATAACACATGTAAGCAATTTCACGTGCCTTAAACAGTCCCAACAATATGAGCGAGCACCAAACACCGCAAGCTCCAATCCAAATTTTTCACAAAATTTTATACCTTCTAATTTACTCGAAAAACATCAATTCATATGCAATATTATCTCAGCTATTCAATCGCATACATTTTAAATTAATTTCCTCAATGAAATTTTGCCGATGTATGATGTCACAACAAAAAACATGTAAGACAGACGCTTAACAGACTAGACGAACACCAGCTGGTCACAGATATCTCTGCCTCTAATCATTACTCCTTCATTGAGTCGAAACGTCCCCCTTTCACAACGTCTTTAAACGTTGTGGTAGTCTAATCGTTCCCCCTTTAGCTGTGACTCTGGGTACACGGTTCTTCTAACGCTTGTATTAAAAGTGTAAGAATAAGGCAAATCCTCTCATTTCTCAGGTTTTTTCCCCACTATCCTCTGTTTACTTAATTATTCTCGAGTCATTATTCCCTTACATATATACATTCTTCTCTACTTCTAACTATATTTTGTTTTTTCCCGCCTCCCTCTGTTACCTTTCTCCTTTTCTTGTTCTAAGGCATGCACATTTGCCAAAACATTCAATCTTTTTCACTCACCGTTGGTTCCTCTCTGGACCCTCGGGATCACCGCCTTTGTTACCGCCTCTTTTGACTTTTCACTCGCTCAGCTACCCACAGGAATGGGAAGGGATGTGTGGGGAACACGGGTCCCTTCAGGCCCTGGTCTGCAGTTTTTCTTACACTTCCACTGTCTACGGGGAGCTTCACGGTCTAATCAGCCGAGTGGCAAAGGACTTTTGATATTGCCGAAGACCTAGAGTTACTCTATGTCGACGGTCAATGGGTGTCTTATTCAAATCAAATAATCAATAATCGATAACCATCCTCTGTTACCAAGTGTACTCTGGACACTCCCGGCCGGCCCATAGAGCTGAGGCTTGCTTCGAAAGTACTTTAAGATGAGATAGCTGCACCCTTGAGATGCATGGGGGTGCAGATTTATTACTCCAACACCAATCAATAAGGGCAACTCAATGGTTTTGCAAAGGGAGTCAGTTTAATGACAAGTACAAAAATCGGGGAGTCATGGAAATCAGCAGTGATGCGATCGTAGTTCTCACTTCAACTCCAATGAGCTTCATAAAAGTCACAGCATTTATACTGAAAACTTGTCATAATTGACGTATAACACTGAAAAGTTGATATGCAATTCTATTGGTTACGAAAAGGTAACTTTAATATAGGCACTATATCTGTATATGGTAACGGAGTGAGGGGATTGGGTAAACACTGTCAGGTGGGCATCTAAACCCTTCCCTCAAAGATGACTACTGTGGATGTCACTAAAAGTACAACGTCCCATTGGTTCTACTAACTATATGACCCTAGATTATTTGGTCCATTGTGATTGGGTTGGCACCAACCCCATGCATGCTTAGCAGCACGCAAATGGTCAGCCAGGTGCAGGGTGCTCCCTAGTTACCCGGCCTTTCTCCAATTAAGGTTACAATCAATCATCACTTCAATAACTATGTGTCAATTATGTTACTGTGGTTGGCATCGAAAATGCATCTTCTGTCTGGGAAAGTTCTGCTATCTCAGCCTGGGCGGATGCCAAGCGTAGGTGTGAACTTGTGCTTCTCCTCGCTCCGATGGTCACGTGCTTCCCACATCGTAAATTTGTCTAGTTTCTCTCAATTTGTGCATTGGATTCTTATTCAGCTTATCACCTGCCTACGCCTCCTTATCTTGACCTTTCAGAGACAAGATATTCTGTTCCTATGTTTCAATTATATGTAGCTACTGTTCGTTCCTTCTATTGGTATGACCTTGGCTTCTCCTGGCACGAGTTGCATCTGCCGAGTTTCGATTCAGCCGTCTCTTCTCGTTTTGTTAGAATATGAATTTCTGCTCATTTGGCCATTAGTAACCTGGGTTGATTCTGCTTTGTTTGCAAAGTGGAGTTACTTTTATAATACTGTGCTTGGTTTTGAGGTAGATTATGTATAATGTCGCTTGCCGCACTATTCTTCTACTTAGTATTGCAAGCCGCATCGTTTTGTTATCTTTCTTCCGGTTCCAAGCATATGTACAAGTGTTAGCTAGTTGAATATCTTCATCCTGTTTACAGCTTTAGCTTCTTTTTACTTCAACATCGTTCTCCCCTTTTAGATTCATGACATCCTTATTCATGACGTTTCGTCTCTGGGTGTCATTCTCGGGTTGTCCTTTCTTATACTTGTACATCAGTCCGGGTCCTCGTGACGTCACCATTCGTCTTCCATTAAGACCTTTTTGGTTTCTTCCGGGACTGTACTTAGGCAATCTTCATTTCGTCACATTTGCTGGTAAGGTTTCCTTAATGGATACCCCACTGTCCATGGTTTTCTTGGTATCGGTACTTCAATAGGTGTTGCTCTTCTGATAGGCACTGGGCAAAGCCCTACTACGGCTCTCTGCTGATTTATCCGCTCATCATACATCACATATTTTGGTGTGAACGTTCCCGGTACTTCAAAATGGGCAACTGGAGTGCAGGTTTTATTTGGGACCTCCTCTACACTGGTGTTGAGAATACTATACTATTGTCTGTAAACAAAGTGATCATATTCATTTTTGTCATGAAATCTCGTCCTAATATGTTGACAGGTGTTTGCCTTGAATAAAGCAGTAGCACCTTCATGTCACATTCTCCTATGGAGACTGGTAATTCTTCTGTAAAAGGAACTCAACTCGTAGCTCCTGTAAAGCCCTGAGTATTCATTGCATCACCAGACATTCAAAATTTGCCCTCACGTATACACGAGTGTGTTGCACCCGTGTCCACTAAGAAAGAACAAGCTTTGCCGCCCACAATTACGTCTACCCTCGGCTCCTCATGGGTATTCGGCATAATAGATAGGACTGAACACATCAGGTCCCCCAGTGAGCTGTCCTATTGCGGGTACAGCCTCACTCATCACTTGTGAATGGATTTCCTCCATCAACAGTGACACCTCCTATTCTACGCGTCATAGGTTGTGGTGTGTTTGTGTTCTGCTGAAGTTTCATGGGAAATTGCTGCAATTGTCCTTGCGGTTGATTACCTGACACTTGCTGTGGTTGCAAGCTTTGCTGCGCTCTCGGCACTTGCTGCTGCATTGTTTGATCTTGCACAACTCCATTTCCGATTTGCTGTAAATATGCAGGTGTATTTGGCATTCCCTGTCTTGAAAACGGAGCATTCTGCACCAACCTTTGGTTTCTACACATACGAGCTATGTGCCCTGTCATTCCACATGTCCTACAAACAAGAGGTTGTCTTCCCATCTGCCCATATTGCATGTTTTGTTTACCATTTTGCATATTCTGAAACCCTTGTTGGTTATTCTGAAAGCTTCCCTGATTATTCTTCCAATACCCTTGATTACCTTGCCAACCTCTCCCTTCATATTCCCTTGCTCTTGGAGCATAGCCATTATTTGTCTGATCAAACTGTCTTTGGTTATTAACTTGCGGCATAGAAACTACCTGCTGCAAGTTTGATCCACTCACCTTAGTTAACATTGCCCCTTCAATGGCATACTTGGATAACATTTTCTGCACTAACTTTGCTTCTTCACCTTTACGTCCATCGGCTTTTTTGCGATTCTTTTCCTGCAGGAGTCTGCAATAATGTGCAACGGTTAACTGAATTTCCGACCATGGTTTTGCTCTATCCCCACTAATTTATTGAGATGTTTCTGCACCTGCTCTGGCAGCCCTTGGCATAATTTATGATAAAATACAGGTATAGACTTCCCCCAAGCCTCATGTGTTTCAAGCACCCATGTGTTGACGAGGAAAGGTAATTACTGACGTGCCCATTGGTCAGCACTCACCCTCGAAAACTTGTAAAACCAGATAGCTGCACCATGCGAGGACAGAGTGCAGGATTCACATACTCCGGCAAAGTTCAATAATCAGGACTCAATAAATTGGCAAAGGGAAGTCCGTTTAATGATACATACATCAGTGAATGGAAATCAGCAGCATCGGGAACACCTGCCTCACCCCGACTTCCTCGAACATTAGTCCAACAGCCTCTTTTATGGGCAAAATCTGTCATCATTGACGTCTAATTCTACAAAAAATCATCATACAATTCAATTGGTTGGGAAAGGTAATTTAAGTATAGGTGCTATAACTGTATATGGAAATAATACAAGTGGATTGGATAACTCTTATCGGGTGGGCGTCTACGCCCATCCCTCTACAACACACGTGATTGACGTCACTACATGTACGACGTCTCATTGGTTACAGTGTCTATAGGACCCTAGATTACATGGTCCATTGTGATTGGGCAAGTTACACCCCTAAACATAAATCTCCATTTTAATTAGCAGCATGCAGAATAGACACCCTGGTGTCTGGTGCCCTAAGATTCACCCTGCCCCCTTCCATCAATCAGTGGTTTAGGGCTATGTGTCAATTAGTTGGCTGGGTATGGCCTCTGATCTGTAGTCTCTTATCAGGAAACGTTATGGCATCCTCGGGTTCTGGATGACATCAGACGGTGGTACATCTTCGCGCCTGTCTGGTCACGTGTTGGTTCACCATGAATCTGCGTCAGTTTGATATGATATGATATGGCATTTGTAACGCGCCTATACACAAGTGTTTCAAGGCGCGACAAGGCAGGGGGGGAACAAGGGGAGAAAGACAACGATCCTACTAGGCCAGGTGTCATTCAGATCACGCAAGTGCAAGGGTAGGGGGACTGGGAAAAGTGCAAGGGGAAGGGGAGAGGGGAAAGTGCAGTACATGGTTAGTAGAATACAGGATAAATAATAGGGCCAGCTGGTGGCAAGCGCAAGGTAAGTACCGGGAGAAGGGGCTGTAGGATACAGAGACAGTCCCGTAGTGCAGGTAGGCAGTGCAGCGAAGAGTGGTTGGGCCAAGGACCGAGATCGGTGAGTGGTCCAGTGGCAGGTTCAGTACAGGTTCATTGGGGAGAGAGGGAGAGAGGGAGAGAAAGCGGAGGCAAAGTGGAAGGTTTTGAGATGCTTCCGGAACCGGAGATGGTGGTTTCCAACCTTTGTGTATTTAATTCTGTGTTCGCTTGGCCACCTGAATGGACCTCTCTTATCTTGACCTTCACGGGCAGCTGGCATGCTCTGAAGTTAGAGCCTCGTGAGCTCACGCTCACCTCCCCTTCTCTGGTTGACCTCGATTTACCCAGTCCTGAGCCATCCTTTGTTAGGTTTCGATTCCGCTCCTTTCCTCGGCTTGGGCCTGGATATGAAACATGGCCAGTCAGGCCTTGGCCGCCTGAGAGTACTTCTGCTTATACAAAATAGAGTCTCACGTGTACATTGTGCTGTATTGAGGTAGATGTATACAGTTGGCGCTTGCCGCTCTAACTTCCACTAAGCATTGCAAGCAGAATAGACTACTTTGCATCTTGTGTTTCAAGCTTATTTACACACGTTCAATAAGGCGGTTGCTTCCATCTTGTCTCATGGCACCATTCTCATACGTTTTTCACAGTGTCTCTCCCCTTCGTCCATTACAATTATCCTTGCAGTTGTCAGTACTGGCATGCATGCTTTCAGTGCTCCTTCAGTTCGTTCTTGGAGCTGCTCAGGTCCTTGTTTCATCTCCGTTGGTCTTCCATTATGACTTTCTGGGTCTCTTCATGGACCGTGTGTAGGTATTCCTCATTGTTCCGTATCAGCGGCTGGTATGGTTGTCTGATTGGGTACCATGCTGCCCAGGGTTGCCTGGTTATGGGCATTTCAACAGGTATTGATCTTCTAATGTACACAGGGCAGAGGTCCATTGCAGCCCTTTGTTGGTTCATTTGCTCCTCATACGTCACGTACCACGGCGAGTACCTTACTGGCAACTCGCAATGGGGGGCAGGGGTGCGAGTCTTATCTGGGACCTCCTCTACACATGCGTCTTGAACATTTTGAATATAAAGCAACTGGTCCTCTCCTTCTTTCATTTTTCTTGTCATTATAGCTCCCATATCAGATGTATCTGGATATAATACTCGAAGCGCTCTCCAAATTGTTGCTCTACAATTGTTAAACGGTGCTCCATCATGCGCAGTGTTGACTGTAGTCACACCAGGGTAACCTGCGCAAGTACATACGTCATCAGCTCTCTCACCAAGTATGGCGATTAGAAGTCCTTTAATATCTTAATAGCTAATGTATTCCCTCCTGTCATTTTTTCTAACTCATGTATTCATTTTCCAGCGCCAGAAGTTACATTTGGGAGTTTACATTTTAAGTTTTCCCTGTCATTCTGGGGCCATTGTATATACTGTGGCCTGGCCCCTCCCTTTTCTAACAAGGGGATCTGTGATGCTCAAAACTAATTCTCATCTCTCATCATGTGTCTGTCTACTGCTGGAGTAATATTCCCACATCATTGTCTACCTGGCAATGACCTTATCCTGCTTACATAGGGCGGGGACTCCCCCCTCTGACCATGGGGTTGCCTCTTTTGTCGTTCTGACTGTGTCAGTGGCTCTGATGCCTTGGACATAGGTATATTTAAATCTGGCCATCTCACTTCCTTATCCAAAGGCGAATGTTCTTCTAGATCACATATATCAGTCCTAGCCTCCCTCAAGTAGGTTTCCCTTTGTTCGTCTGATACTTCTTGTGTCCAACTCATGCAACTCCTCTCATCATCGCCTCTATTTAATGTTAATCTGTCTAAAGACAGCTCCTTCGGTCTCATACTACCTGAGGCTTTCCTCTGTGTCATACAACTGAGTACTCTTGAGACAATCATTATTTCCATTCCTTTGTGCATCTTTCTTGGCTTGCATTTCATGGTATACTTTATTGATCGTTTCCCCAATACTTTGCGAGTCAAATTCGTCTTCTAGATTTATTCTAGACGTACCTGGTAATGGCTCGGACTCGGGAAAGTATTCCTCTATGTCTTCCCAGTCTACCCGTGGATTGGGATTTCTTACGTCCCTTTCCAAATACTCAAGATTGCGTGCTCTCTGTCTCCTTTTGCGTTCCATGTCATCATCGACTTCTCTGATCATTCTCGCTTCTTCTCTTATTCTATCTTCCTCTTCCTTTTTCATATACCTTCGTTCATATGCTCTTCTTTTTTCCTTATCTCTTTGTCTCTGTATTATTTTCTCTCTTATCCTTTCATGTTCTTCGGCTTCTATTCTTATCTCTTTCAGCCTTTCTTTTTCATCGGCTGTTCTTTTATTATCACGCTTTCTTTGATCTTCTGCTCTCTCTTGTTTTCTAGCTTGCTCATCTTGATATAACTGTTCTTGTCTTTGTCTATCTTTCCTTTTCGCTCCTTCATCTTTCAATCGTTCCTCCCTTTCTTTGTCTTTTCTGTCTTGTTCGTCTTGATTTCCCCTTTGTCTTACATCTTCGATGCCTTTACCATCGAGTTTAAGTAAAATTTGACCTCCCAAACATCCGTTCTGTACGAGCACTGGCCGATGGAAATATTAATTAATTTACATAGGATTATTGACAGACAGTGAGTAAGTTGGGCTTCTTCTGGGGAACGCCCTTATGTTACATGCAGGTACACCTATAGAATGAGGTGTGTCTAGGCAAGGGGCTATTTCGCATAGGAGAAATGTGGAACTCTTCAATCAAACATGCACAGGACAGCAGCGTTCTTCACTCACACCAGGGGCGACTCGCCTACCATGGGCCATGTTGGAGAAGCAAAGCCAGCCCAGGTGAAACACTGAAAGCATACTCACTGAAGCAAGCAGCTGAGGGTGCACTCATGCTCACCTAAAACATACTCACTCCAGCAAGCAGCCGAGGGTGCGCTCATGCTCACCTAAAACATACTCAATGCACAAGCAGCCGAGGGTGCGCTCATGCTCACTGAAAACATCCGCAATGCAGCAAACAGCTGAGGGTGCGCTCATGCTCACTGAAAGCATACTCACTGCAGGAAGCAGCTGAGGGTGCGCTCAAGCTCACTGAAATCGTACTCACTGCAGCAAACAGCTGAGGGCGCGCGCATGCTCACTGAAAGCATACTCACTGCAGCAAACAGCTGAGGGTGCGCTCATGCTCACTGAAAGCATACTCACTGCAGGAAGCAGCTTAGGGTGCGCTCATGCTCACTGAAATCATACTCACTGCAGCAAACAGCTGAGGGCGTGCACATGCTCACTAAAAGCATACTCACTGCAGCAAACAGCTGAGGGCGCTTGCATGCTCACTGAAAACATACTCAGTGCAGCAAACAGCTGAGGGTGCGCTCATGCTCACTGAAATCGTACTCACTGCATCAAACAGCTGAGGGCACGCGCATGCTCACTGAAAGCATACTCACTGCAGCAAACAGCTGAAGGCGCGCGCATGCTCAATGAAAGCATACTCACTGCAGCAAACAGCTGAGGGTGCGCTCATGCTCACTGAAAGCATACTCACTGCAGGAAGCAGCTGAGGGTGCGCTCATGCTCACTGAAATCGTACTCACTGCAGCAAACAGCTGAGGGTGCGCTCATGCTCACTGAAATCGTACTCACTGCAGCAAACAGCTGAGGGCGCGCACATGCTCACTGAAAGCATACTCACTGCAGCAAACAGCTGAGGGTTCACTCATGCTCACCTAAAACATACTCACTGCAGCAAGCAGCCGAGGGTGCGCTCATGCTCACCTAAAACATACTCAATGCAGAAAGCAGCCGAGGGTGCGCTCATGCTCACTGAAAACATACGCAATGCAGCAAACAGCTGAGGGTGCGCTCATGCTCACTGAAAGCATACTCACTGCAGGAAGCAGCTGAGGGTGTGCTCATGCTCACTGAAATCGTACTCACTGCAGCAAACAGCTGAGGGTTGCGCGCATGCTCACTGAAAGCATACTCACTGCAGCAAACAGCTGAGGGTGCACTCATGCTCACTGAAAGCATACTCACTGCAGGAAGCAGCTGGGGTGCGCTCATGCTCACTGAAATCGTACTCACTGCAGCAAACAGCTGAGGGCGCGCGCATGCTCACTGAAAGCATACTCACTGCAGCAAACAGCTGAGGGCGCACGCATGCTCACTGAAAGCATACTCACTGCAGGAAGCAGCTGAGGGTGCGCTTATGCTCACTGAAATCGTACTCACTGCTGCAAACAGCTCAGGTAGCGCGCATGCTCACTGAAAGCATACTCACTGCAGGAAACAGCTGAGGGTGCGCTCATGCTCACTAAAAGCATACTCACTGCAGCAAACAGCTGAGGGCGCGTGCATGCTCACTGAAAACATACTCAGTGCAGCAAACAGCTGAGGGCGCGTGCATGCTCACTGAAAACATACTCAGTGCAGCAAACAGCTGAGGGTGCGCTCATGCTCACTGAAATCGTACTCACTGCATCAAACAGCTGAGGGCACGCGCATGCTCACTGAAAGCATACTCACTGCAGCAAACAGCTGAAGGCGCGCGCATGCTCAATGAAAGCATACTCACTGCAGCAAACAGCTGAGGGTGCGCTCATGCTCACTGAAAGCATACTCACTGCAGGAAGCAGCTGAGGGTGCGCTCATGCTCACTGAAATCATACTCACTGCAGCAAACAGCTGAGGGTGCGCTCATGCTCACTGAAATCGTACTCACTGCAGCAAACAGCTGAGGGCGCGCACATGCTCACTGAAAGCATACTCACTGCAGCAAACAGCTGAGGGTGCACTCATGCTCACTGAAAGCATACTCACTGCAGGAAGCAGCTGAGGTGCGCTCATGCTCACTGAAATCGTACTCACTGCAGCCAACAGCTGAGGGCGCGCGCATGCTCACTGAAAGCATACTCACTGCAGCAAACAGCTGAGGGCGCATGCATGCTCACTGAAAGCATACTCACTGCAGGAAGCAGCTGAGGGTGCGCTCATGCTCACTGAAATCGTACTCACTGCTGCAAACAGCTCAGGTAGCGCGCATGCTCACTGAAAGCATACTCACTGCAGGAAACAGCTGAGGGTGCGCTCATGCTCACTAAAAGCATACTCACTGCAGCAAACAGCTGAGGGCGCGTGCATGCTCACTGAAAACATACTCAGTGCAGCAAACAGCTGAGGGTGCGCTCATGCTCACTGAAATCGTACTCACTGCATCAAACATCTGAGGGCACGCGCATGCTCACTGAAAGCATACTCACTGCAGCAAACAGCTGAAGGCGCGCGCATGCTCACTGAAAGCATACTCACTGCAGCAAACAGCTGAGGGTGCGCTCATGCTCACTGAAAGCATACTCACTGCAGGAAGCAGCTGAGGGTGCGCTCATGCTCACTGAAATCGTACTCACTGCAGCAAACAGCTGAGGGTGCGCTCATGCTCACTGAAATCGTACTCACTGCAGCAAACAGCTGAGGGCGCGCACATGCTCACTGAAAGCATACTCACTGCAGCAAACAGCTGAGGGTGCACTCATGCTCACCTAAAACATACTCACTGCAGCAAGCAGCCGAGGGTGCGCTCATGCTCACCTAAAACATACTCAATGCAGAAAGCAGCCGAGGGTGCGCTCATGCTCACTGAAAACATACGCAATGCAGCAAACAGCTGAGGGTGCGCTCATGCTCACTGAAAGCATACTCGCTGCAGGAAGCAGCTGAGGGTGCGCTCATGCTCACTGAAATCGTACTCACTGCAGCAAACAGCTGAGGGTTGCGCGCATGCTCACTGAAAGCATACTCACTGCAGCAAACAGCTGAGGGTGCACTCATGCTCACTGAAAGCATACTCACTGCAGGAAGCAGCTGGGGTGCGCTCATGCTCACTGAAATCGTACTCACTGCAGCAAACAGCTGAGGGCGCGCGCATGCTCACTGAAAGCATACTCACTGCAGCAAACAGCTGAGGGCACACGCATGCTCACTGAAAGCATACTCACTGCAGCAAACAGCTGAGGGTGCGCTCATGCTCACTGAAATCGTACTCACTGCTGCAAACAGCTCAGGTCGCGCGCATGCTCACTGAAAGCATACTCACTGCAGGAAACAGCTGAGGGTGCGCTCATGCTCACTGAAAGCATACTCACTGCAGCAAGCAGCCGAGGGCGTGCGCATGCTCACTGAAAGCATACTCACTGCAGCAAACAGCTGAGGGTGCGATCATGCTCACTGAAATCATACTCACTGCAGCAAACAGCTGAGGGCATGCGCATGCTCACTGAAAGCACACTCACTGCAGCAAACAGCTGAGGGTGCGCTCATGCTCACTGAAATCGTACTCACTGTAGCAAACAGCTGAGGGTGCGCGCATGCTCACTGAAAGCATACTCACCGCCGCAAGCAGCCCAGGGTGAGCTCATGCTCACTGAAAGCATACTCACTGCAGGAAGCAGCTGAGGGTGCGCTCATGCTCACTGAAATCGTACTCACTGCAGCAAACAGCTGAGGGTGCGCTCATGCTCACTGAAATCGTACTCACTGCAGCAAACAGCTGAGGTTGCGCGCATGCTCACTGAAAGCATACTCACTGCAGCAAACAGCTGAGGGGGTGCGCATGCTCACTGAAAGCATACTCACTGCAGCAAGCAGCTGAGGGTGCACTCATGCTCACCTAAAACATACTCACTGCAGCAAGCAGCCGAGGGTGCACACATGTTCACCTAAAACATACTCAATGCAGAAAGCAGCCGAGGGTGCGCTCATGCTCACTGAAAACATACGCAATGCAGCAAACAGCTGAGGGTGCGCTCATGCTCACTGAAAGCATACTCACTGCAGGAAGCAGCTGAGGGTGCGCTCATGCTCACTGAAATTGTACTCACTGCAGCAAACAGCTGAGGGCGCGCGCATGCTCACTGAAAGCATACTCACTGCAGGAAGCAGCTGAGGGTGCGCTCATGCTCACTAAAATCGTACTCACTGCAGCAAACAGCTGAGGGTGCGCTCATGCTCACTGAAATCGTACTCACTGCAGCAAACAGCTGAGGTTGCGCGTATGCTCACTGAAAGCATACTCACTGCAGCAAACAGCTGAGGGGGCGCGCATGCTCACTGAAAGCATACTCACTGCAGCAAGCAGCTGAGGGTGCACTCATGCTCACCTAAAACATAGTCACTGCAGCAAGCAGCCGAGGGTGCACTCATGTTCACCTAAAACATACTCAATGCAGAAAGCAGCCGAGGGTGCGCTCATGCTCACTGAAAACATACGCAATGCAGCAAACAGCTGAGGGTGCGCTCATGCTCACTGAAAGCATACTCACTGCAGGAAGCAGCTGAGGGTGCGCTCATGCTCACTGAAATTGTACTCACTGCAGCAAACAGCTGAGGGCGCGCGCATGCTCACTGAAAGCATACTCACTGCAGCAAACAGCTGAGGGTGCACTCATGCTCACTGAAAGCATACTCACTGCAGGAAGCAGCTGAGGGTGCGCTCATGCTCACTGAAATCATACTCACTGCAGCAAACAGCTGAGGGCGTGCACATGCTCACTAAAAGCATACTCACTGCAGCAAACAGCTGAGGGCGCGTGCATGCTCACTGAAAGCATACTCACTGCAGGAAGCAGCTGAGGGTGCGCTCATGCTCACTGAAATCGTACTCACTGCTGCAAACATCTCAGGGCGCGCACATGCTCACTGAAAGCATACTCACTGCAGCAAACAGCTGAGGGTGCGCTCATGCTCACTGAATGCATACTCACTTCAGCAAGCAGCCGAGGGTGCGCGCATGCTCACTGAAAGCATACTCACTGCAGCAAACAGCTGATGGTGCGATCATGCTCACTGAAATCGTACTCACTGCAGCAAACAGCTGAGGGCGCGTGCATGCTCACTGAAATCGTACTCACTGCAGCAAACAGCTGAGGGTGCGCGCATGCTCACTGAAAGCATACTCACTGCCGCAAGCAGCCCAGGGTGCACTCATGCTCATTGAAAGCATACTCACTGCAGCAAGAAGCCGAGGGTGCGCTCATGCTATGTTTTCTGACTGTGTAAGGCAGGGGTCTGCAGTGGCCTTTAGATGTTTTGAACTGCACTACCACGAGCTCTCGACAATGACTATTGGCTAGAGCCGAAGGGATGTGTAGTTGAAAACTATCAAATGTTGTAGATCCCTGGTGTAGGGAAAGGTGTGTTCCCTTTCACACGTGCTGCTACCCAACACACATGCCCAATGGGCCATCCAGCGCGAGGGTGTGTTTTTCTTCCCCAGAGTTGCATGTTACATTTCGGATACATGCTGGAGAACCACGTGGCCAAATATGGGTGCGGGGTGCTCCTGCGCCTCTGTGCACATTTGCAAGGCCTAAGCTAGTGAAATGGTGAGGCTCGGTCTCCACTGCACATCTACATGAAGCTCTTCCTGCTGTGTGTATGTATGCATGTCATATGTTTGCTCGTGTGAATTAGATAGTGTGAAGAATGGTGTATGTGTGGTTGCATGAATGTGTGTGCATCTGTGCGGGATGGCAGGGAGCAAGCATCTGATTGGGGGGTTGTATTGGTGAAGCAACAGCCTGCAATGATAATGTGCTAGTTTACAAAGTCCTATGCGTTTGGCTCGCAGGCAACACACGTGTTCTTAAATGGAATTGTGCTGATGGATGGTCGTTGAAATGGTGCAGGAAGTATGCACATGTTTTCAAACAGTGGCATGGCATTTTTATTGCAAGTTTGGCCATAGACAACATGATGAGTGTTCTTATGTATTGGGGTGTTTATTGATGCAAACAGCATGTACATGTCTTCTCACCACAGCATGGTAATTGTTATAGTCATTATGGACAAAGCCAGCACAGTAGGAATTCTTATATGGTCGTACATTGGTCCAGCTTGCATGGCATGTTTTCTGACAGTGGCTTGGCATTTTCATAGTGATATTATAGACACATTCAATATATTTAGTGTTCTTTTGTGGGGGGATGTTGATTGGTCCAAGAATCATTTACATGTTGAATCATAGAGGGCTTGGCATTTTTACTGATATTATGGGAAAAACCAACATAATGAGTATTCTTAAGTGGGGCTGGAGACCTACGTTGAAAAGCAGGGGTCGAGAGCTACATTGGTGCAGCTAATATGGCCATGTTTTTGACAGTGGCCTTTAATTATTTAGTGGCATTATGAGCAAAGTGAACAAGATGAGTGTTCTGACATGGCTGTACTGTCCAGCATTGGTGAAGCAAGAACTGACATGTTTTCTGCACGTGACATGGCATGTTTTACTGGCAAGTATGGGCAAAGCCATCATGAGAATGTTTTTACATGGGGCTACTGGAATATATTGGCAGTTTCAGCATGGTTTTCTAATAGCATGGTTACTGGCATTATGTGCAAAGCCAATATGAGTATATTATTATGTGGGAATACTGGCATATATTGGCGCTGCCAATATGTACTTGTATAAGCACAACTAGCATGAAAATGTTAATTTACACACGGAGAATACTCTCATATCTTGTGTGCAAAGGCATCATGACAATGGGTTGGACATTGCTCTGAAAAATGTTCATTTGCACCACTGTTGGTGACTTATGATCTATTGGATTGTTTTCATGTGTGACCCTACAAAACAGAATGTCAACTGTGTGGCTGATTACACAATGTTTTACAGAAAGTGTGCTGTAAAATGCACCTTTTTAATCCATTAATTATCATTTTTACTTGGATGGGGCACCTGCCTGAACCCCTGTTGGTTTCTCCGGGCTTCCTTGCTATGCTAAATTGGCCCGCATATTAATGGAAAATTTTTACAGCCCTCTTCTTCACAAGGCACCACTGAATCTCACCTTGGCTTTTAATTGCCTACCATTGCCAATTAGTCTCCTGTATTGAAAAGTGACAGATCTTTCCAAAACGAATCATCAGGATGGATGAAGCCAGCAAGAAACAAGGCAAACGTGCATCGAATCAGTGCAGATCTAGCCGAAAGCTCGTTTCCTCAGCTTGATTGGCACAAAAACTCTAGTCCTTCTAGGTGCTACACTGGCTGGTTCAAAACTCTCTTTCAATTGGCCCACTTCCCTCTGTCCTCTCACCAGACATTAATTATAGGAACCACAACATTATATTCCATCTCAAGCGCTCGTTCAAACCTCCAACACCTGCCACACCAAGCACCTGCCTCCTCCCGCCTCACATAGTGAGTTAAACCCACCACTTCTTGATATGAGGAAAACAATTGAACTCGCCCGGGCTTTGATACTATCAAAGATCGGCTATTCTGTAACAGTGCACAGTGGCCTTCTTGATAAGGATATTGATGAATTGCAATTGATTAAAAATGAGCAGCACGCACAATCCTAGGAATAAGGAGGTTTTTTCACTCTTCTGAAGCTCTTGAAAAACCTGCACTGTCTCACAGTCACCCAAAATATTGCGATATAAACTTTGAGTATCACCCGAAGAGCATTTTGGAAAGTGGTCCATCACTAAATATTCAACCTTTACGTGCCCAAAGCAATGTCGGGTCTGTCTTTTGGCTATGTGCCTTTGAAGAATTCGACCATCCGCACAGGGAGTGTGCGCTTGGCTGTGCTTTTTTAAAAATTTTGTAAGAAATGGAATGATGGGAGATCGACCTCATAAAATATGTGGGGCTAAACTGCACACATTTTCATATGCTCGCCGCACAACAGAAACATAGTCATGTGTACTCTGAGGGTACACAGCTTACAGGCGTAGTCCACCCGGTCATATTTCGCTGGAATGTGACAGCCACGGGTACATCAAAGCATCCCAGGAAGGGGGAAGGCAACACCTTCCTACTGCCATGACCAGCCTAAGTAAATATCAAAGGCTCCATGGATCCACTCTGTTCTATTGTCAAAGTTCTGTGTGGTGGCAGCGCATACTGATTAGAGTTAAACGAAAGCAGGTCTGCGATGAGGCCTCGTCACAAAACGAACACATGGGACAGGAAACTAACACCTTTTTGATATGCAATATGTCAACTTGAAGTTAGCCCCCACCCCTCTGTATGATGGGCAGTGAATGCCATGTTGGGGACAACAGTTTGTAGTAGTCAACCCCTGCAGGTAACCCCCTTTCTGAGGGAAGAAGTATGTGACTTGATGGAGACGGAAAGTCTGTTCTCGTCACAAACCTCAAGGGAGACCTGCGCATTGATCAGGAGACACAGAGATCTCAATTAACCAGAGAGACACTTTGATCCACAGCAGACAGTAAGATGCGTGGGACTTAGTAATACATGTTGGCACCCCTTACCTTTCCTGTTGCAAAGCACTCTGGTTATGACTTTACACATAATAGAAGATTGTTTGTGTGGACCCAGGATTGGTTCATTAAGGTAGGCTTAGCCTGCACCAATCAATGGGGCCCATTTGGCTATACAAGAGGGCTGAGTGCCTCTCTTGTCAGATACTCTGACAACTTTGAAAGGAGCAAGAAGAAGGATTCATTTGGACCCTGGATAAGGGTACAGTCTGCCTTACAGCTTCCACCAATGAAGGAAGGCCAGGTTTTCCAAGAGGGAAGCAAGATCCCTTGCCTAAACATCTCCCAACAAACAGAGGGAGATACTAACCTCAGAGGACCCATCCAGCAGCTCCAGAACCAGTACCCAGCCAGCACAAAGGGTGCCCTGCCAGGTCCTGCCATCATGCTTCCTAATTGGGAAGTGCCAGTTGACTATACACACTCTCCTCAGCTTTGGACTGTCCGCCTTAAAGGATGGCACGTGCCCAACGAAGAATTTAGTAGGAGTATCACAACCCTCATCCACCAGCGTCCATCTTTTAAGGACATTTCCGAGGCTGTCGAGCCATCAAAACGTGACTGGCAGCAGTACTGACTGTTGTCATGCTCCAGTCACTAATGCAGTCCGAGATGTCTTGACCAGTGTTCCGGATCTGCCAACCAGCGGAGAGACAAAGAGTGTAAGCTCCAACCTTGCTTGCCCAACTGCCTGCCGCCCAATATTCGCATCTGTCTCCCATCTTGAACTCTGTTGCAAGTGCTGCAAAGCGACCTGGAACTGACTTGACACTGTTGAGCATCAAGATCAGCTCAAGCACCAGGTACATTGTGGTTCTGTCCCCTGGTCCTTCTCCGAAGGCCCCTGGTGACATTTACAACCCCTTGCTCCCTTGGTGCTGAAACCAAATAACCTTGAACTGAACTTATTGTTTTACTGACTACCTCCCTGTCAATGTCCAGAGTGCATCCCTTCCCTTCATGAAACTATGTGTCCTCTGTGTTCTGTTAAAAGGTGAGCTGTATTTTGTAGTGGGTTAAAACTGTCTGTTGTAATAATAATAAAGTAGATATTGTTATACAACCTTGACTGGACAGTCCCTTTTATAATTGGTTATAATATTGTTTTGCTGTATTGCAATAAACCAACGATCCACGACCTTGCAGAGATGAGCCTGCCGTTCGGTCCACGTTACCAAAATTGAACAACGAGGTCTTATAGTTTACTTGTGTTTCCAATCTCTTCGGCACCCTTCTGGTGTACTGGAGGTGTGCAGCTGATTAATGATTTAGAAACCTATATTAATCCCTGGACCACTGGTGCCCGGAAGTTGATTTGTCACAACATGAGCTCTAACTAGCAGCAAGGATTCAAGGATGACGCTGAATTACCGGATGAGCCAGAAACTGTGCTGAAGGGTCGAGAGGAACGCCAGACGCTGGGACCCCGTGGAGCACTAAAATGGGCCCTGGGCCGGAGGTGTGTGTGAGAGTCCAGACCAGTAGCGGAGTAGAAGAGAGGGAGTGGCAGCGAAGCTGGGTCAAGAGGGGGTTTCCTGGATGCACATCTATGGAGAGGCTGAAGAGAAGCTGTCATGGAAACATCTGGAGAGAAACATGGAAGACCAAGGAGAAGTGGCTTAGCAGGTTAATGCTTGCTGGCTAGAACTGGGACAGGATGCTCCCACATCCAACTCAGAAACAGAAAGGGAAGAAAAGCAGCTTACAGGAACCGGCTGGAACAGAGACACGTACTGAAGGGAGCAGACAGTAGTGCATGAACTAGTGCTGACCTGTAAGAAAATAATCCATTTTTTAAAGCAATTTCATTCTTTTGAGCTCATTTAAATACACACAACACCTTTCTCGTGTCTGTGTGGCCCTGTGTCATGCATGCCACTGTGTGATGTGAGGCTCTGTGTCATGTGTGGCCCTGTGTCATGTGCAGTACTGTGTCATTTGCGACACTGTGTTATGTGTGGCAGTGTGTCAGGTGTGGCGCTGTGTCATGTATGGCTCATGGGGTGAAATGTCCTATTCTGTATTCTGCTCTCACATTTAAAGTAGGTTTTTTTTTGCAAGCAGCTTTTCTAAACACACTCTATTCATGCTTGTTTTTACATGTTGTGTGTGCTGTTTCCTGCACACCCCGGAGAGGTCTCACTCACACATAGCTAAACTGTGGCCTTGAATACCCACTCGTCAGCATTCCGCACATGTTTGCAACATTGCTTGTGGAACTAGCAAGGGGGCGCCCGCATGCTTCATCCCCGTCATCAGGCAGGGGATTGGAGCAGCTCAGTTACAGGGTATATGTGAGTGGATCTTTTCCTATCCTTCCCACCCCATAGAGTCCCGGCAATCATGGCCATCATCCTGTCGCACCTAGACTACTCTAACTCCCTCTATTTAGGCGCGCCCACATGCCAACTGAGAAAGCTCCAATGGATTCAAAGCTCTGCACCGAGGACCCTCATCGCACTCTCCCCCACAGAACGCATCTCCCCCGCACTCAAGACACTCCACTGGCTGCCAACAGGCCTCTTTTCAAACCATGTTCATTACCCACCATGCCATGCACATGAAAGGCCTAAAATTCCTCAAAACAAACTCACACGCTACCGCCCCACCAGAATCCTCAGATCAGATTCTGCACACCTCCTTGTATGCCCCCACTTTTAAGTTTTCCAGACTAGGAGGTGCCTGCTTCTCAGTCCTTGCACCTACCTTCTGGAACTCCCTCCCACTCACAGAGGATCGCCTGAAATTTAGGAAAGCCCCCAAAACCTGGCTGTTCACTCTCTCATCCTGATTCCCCCTACCCATGCCCCCCTACTTGATACCTGCTCAGGATGCTTGATACCTGCACAGGGTGCTTGATACCTGCACAGGATGCTTTATACCTGTACAGGATGCTTGATACATGCACAGGATGCTTGATACCTGCACAGGATTCTTGATTCCTGCCCAGCATGCTTGATACCTGCACAGGATGCTTGATACCTGTACAGGATACTTGATACCTGCACAGGATTCTTGATTCCTGCCCAGGATGCTTGATACCTGCACAGGATGCTTGATACATGCACAGGATTCTTGATACCTGTACAGGATACTTGATACCTGCACAGGATGCTTGACATCTGCACAGGATACTTGATACCTGCACAGGATGCTCGATACCTGCACTGGATACTTGATACCTGCACAGGGTGCTTAATACCTGCACAGGATTCTTGATAGCTGCACAGGATGCTTGGCGGGGTTACAATGGATGGGAGGCCATAGGCGTGAGGGAGAGGGAGTTAGTGAGGGGGGTGTGGGAGGTGTAAAGAAGGAGGAGACGGGGTTTGAAAGGAGAAATAGGGGCAACGTTGTCACTATAGAGCGAGGATATAGAACAGCTCGTAAGGAGGTAGGCATGGCCTGGCGAGTCATGGATGGCTCGAGAGGGCGTGAGTGGAGACATGTATCAGGTTTATGCAATATGAGGATTTATCAAAGCCAAGAGCGGCCGGGGGGGGGGTCAGAAGAGAGTGTGTGAGGGTTCAAGAGGCTTGAATGAAGAATCTATGTGCCAGTGGCATAAGCGACCCGTGTGTTTGTCCTGAGCACTGGGGTGGCTGCGGAAACGCATGGTCGAGAACACAGGGGGGAGGGCGGGGGGGGGACCAGGAGGGTGAAGGCGTGGGCAGGATAGTGATGTTTAGAAGGAGTTATCACCGCAGTGGTACATTGCAGGAAGGCGTGGTGAGTACTGTGGGCAGGTGGAGTAGCTACAGCCTGCCATCATTATGCACAGATTCCTCCGGATCTAGGGGTCGGGCGTGGCGTTTCAATGGCCATTTATTGGCATGGAGACTTTCAAGGTGTTGGCATCTGGCATCATGGCACTGCCGTACCTCTCTGTGGGCGCAGCGTCTGGGTGCAGCTGGCACAGATGTGCACACAGTGAGCTCAGCTTCTTTTCACTCAGGTCCCCTCCCGGGGGCTTCTCTTTTCTTCCAGCCACCTATGATTAGAAACACAATGGAGTAGGAATGCGGCGGACGTGAGGGGCGTTAGAGAGAGTTATCGCCAGCACTTGCGGCGCTTTGATCGGCGCTGGCAGCCAGGGATCATTCGACGATAATGGCCTTTCTTTTTTATGAAAGCACTTTATGTGAGCACCGTAAATAGGCAAGTCAACCGGAGGGAATGATTGGAAAACAAATAAATAAGCGCACGAGCGAAATGCATTATTGGCTGGCAAAGCAGCAGTGGCAGGTATAAGAGGCGGCGTCTGCACGGCTCCAGCCCTCTGGAACCGGGGCTTCGGTGGGAGGGGGCAGGAGGAGCAGGGGGAGTGCAGGGGGGCAGGTCGGCAACAGTGACTGCTACGGTATCACCTGCACAGTCTTCCGATGAATGGCCCTGTCCTCATAAAATAATTGAAAATTAATGTGCAATAATTATAGAACGGGTTTATCTTGGAACTTTGAAAAAGGGGGCTTTGAAAAATAACAATCCACTTCATACAGCATGTATAGATTCTTCTCTGCCCTTTGACACTGAGCCGAGAAACAGGTTATGGGCCAAACTAGATAAATGGGGGTGTCCCCCTTCGGTATTGGCACCTTGTTTGCGCTACATACGGAAACCACTACGTGTCCTTTTGGATAGAGAGGGGTGTCCATCTGCACCCATTTATACGTCCAGAGCATTGAAGCACGTCTGTTTACTGGCCCCAGTGTTATTCCCCCTTCTCAAGTCTGACTTAGTGGATGCTTTCTCTAACATCACATTTTTGCCCCCAAAACTGAATGACCGACCGATTAATTATTTACTGTATGAGGAGTCTGTTGGGCAGGGACAGACACTGGACCAGTCCCAAGGCCAGAGAGTGTGAGGAGTCTGTTCAGCTTGGGCAGACACTGGACCTGTCACACGGCCAGAGATTGTGAGGAGTCTGTTGGGCATGGAGCGACACTCTACCTGTCCCAGGCCAGAGAGTGTGAGGAGTCTGTTGGGCGTGGAACAATACTGGACCTGTCCCAAGGCCAGAGAGTGGGAGGAGTCTGTTGGGCATGGAACAACACTGGACCTGTCCCATGGCCAGAGAGTGTAAGGAGTCTGTTGAGCATGGACAGATCCTGGACCTGTCCCAAGGCCTGAGAGTGTGAGGAGTCTGTTGGGCATGGACAGACACTGGACGTGTCCCAAGGTCAGAGAGTGTGAGGAATCTGTTGGGCATGCGCAGACACTGGACCAGTCCCAAGGCCAGAGAGTGTGAGGAGTCTGTTGGGCATGGACAGACACTGGACCAGTCCCAAGGCCAGAGAGTTTGAGGCATCTGTTCAGCTTGGGCAGACACTGGACCTGTCACAAGGTAAGTGAGTGAGCGGAGTCTGTTGGGCAAGGGAAGACACTCGATGTCTCACAAGGCTAGCAAGTGTGAGGAGTCTGTTGAGCACGGACAAACGCTAGACCTGTCACAAGGCCAGAGAGTTGGAGGAGTCTGTTGAGATTGGGCAGACACTGGACCTCTCACAAGGCCAGAGAGGGTGAGTAGTGTGCGGGCATCAGCAGACACTGGACCTCTCACAAGGCCAGAGAGGGTGAGTAGTTGGGGGCATGGGCAGACATTGGACCTCTCACAAGGCCAGAGAGGGTGAGTAGTTGGGGGCATGGGCAGACATTGGGAGGGTTCTGTGCCACAGGGACACACACTGCCAGGAGCTTTGAAGCACGCAGACTGATGGGCATTCCTAGGCATGTCAGGGGCACGAGGTAAAGTCTTGGGATTACCAGACCCCTGGCACGGACAGTGCGTTCTGCTCTGAAAGTGCCTTCTCCCACAGACCACTGATTCCAGGGCAAACTATCAGTTGTGCCACATAAGTCTGCTTACTCTCCCCAAGGCAGGTCATCTTAAATTTGCCATTGTGCAAAAAAGGGGCAAATTAATTTACCATTCAGTTTGCAGCTTCTGTATTGAGGAATGGGCTAAATAAGGTTTCCCCCATATGCACTGTACAGAAATGTTTACACTAGGGGGAAAAATCCTAGGTTGGCCGGGTAGTAAAAAACACTCTAGTAAACACATTTGTTTTCATGTTAATATGTGTGCATACTTAAGATGATGTATACAGCGACAAAGCACCACTCTAGTAAGCATGTCCGTGCAGTGACAGACTGAGCTATTAATCAAATATTGTGCAAAAAACAGCCTACAGATAACACGGATTGTGTAGAAAAGGCTGCAGGCTCCATTCTGTATTATCTAAAGGGTTGCTCTGTTTTCACCATGAGTGCAAGTGTTGGATAATCTGGCCCGCGTGCTCCTTCCACTGGGACATGCCACTCCTGCATGCTACTCCGGCTGGGACATGCCACTCCTGCTGGGACATGCCACTCCTGCATGCCACTCCTGCTGGGACATGCCACTCCTGCTGGGACATTCCGCTCCTACTGGGACATGACACTCCTGCTGGGACATGCCACTCCGGCTGGGACATGCCACTCCGGCTGGGACATACCGCTCCTGCTGGAACATACCGCTCCTGCTGGGACATGACACTCCTGCTGGGACATTCCGCTCCTGCTGCGACATGCTGCTGCCACTCCTGCTGGAACATACCGCTCCTGCTGGGACATGCTGCTGCCACTCCTGCTGGGACATGCCACTCCTGCTGAGACATGCCACTCCTGCTGGGACATTCCGCTCATACTGGGACATGACACTCCTGCTGGGACATGCCACTCCTGCTGGGACATGCCACTCCTGCTGGGACATTCCGCTCCTACTGGGACATGACACTCCTGCTGAGACATGCCACTCCTGCTGAGACATGAAACTCCTGCTGGGACATGCCACGCCTGCTGGGACATTCCACTCCCTCTGGGACATGCCACTCCTGCTGAGACATGCCACTCCTGCTGGGACATGCCACTCCTGCTGGGACATGCTACTCCTGCTGAGGAATTCCACTCCTGCTGAGACATGCCACTCCTGCTGGGACATTCCACTCCTGCTGGTACATGCCACTCCTGCTGGGACATTCCACTCCTGCTGGTACATGCCACTCCTGCTGAGATATGCCACTCCTGCTGGGACATGCCACTCCAGCTGGGACATGCCACTCCTGCTGGGACATGCCACTCCTGGTTGGCTCTTCTGCTACGGTATTCAGTTCTGGGGTTGCCCCCTCGTGCATAAATGTGCAACGCTCAATATACCCTTACATATATTGTAGCAAGATAGCTCAGACAGTTGAGCTCTAACCGCATTGTGGGCGGCACGCCTAAATCCTAACACATCCTTGCCAGACATCATTGTAACTAGCCTCTATGATGGAGAACAGCGACAGGCGAAGGACACACGCCTACACTGCAAGGCCCTCTGCCTCGCGAGCTTGGCAGAGTGTGAATCGGGGATGAAAGGGGGCTTGGCAGCTAGATCCGCCCCCCAGACGCTGGCCCACAATAGAAGGCCCAACTCTCTTCAGCCGCAGGACCTTTTCCATTTGTCTTAGAAGTCTTATCTCCTGCCCTGGCCTGGCAGTTTGCAAGGCCTCTGTCACCGCCCCCCTCCTTCTGCCCTGCTTGTCTGCCTTATCATGGCGCCGCAGCTGTTAACGTCCAGGGAAACCCTCCAAGGCAGGGGCTGCCAGTGTCCTCACTCCTTCACAGCGCCGGCTAATAACCAGCCCCCCCTGCCCCCGACTTCAGTTCATCCACCAGGGATGAGAGGCGCAGCAGACGAGGGTCCCACCTCTTCCCGGCCATAAAGCGTTTGAGGGGCCACAGGTAATCGCCTCCTTGCTCTGGGGCAGTGCTGGGGCTGTGCCATCTCGCAGCGATGCCCTTTGAATGTTAATCTAAGATTTACTTTCTGACTCTCGCCGGGAGGACACAATCTTCAACTCACTCGCCTGCCTAATCACTTGATTGGGGTGTCTCAGTGCCCCCCAGAGACTGTAGATGTGAGGATTTCGTTAATAACAGAAAGAAGCAGAGAGACTCTGTACTCTGGACCAGAGTGTTAATAGGAATCACAAATCTGAAGAATTGTCCAGAGAGCAAAACTTTATTACTCGAAAGAGTGTATCAAATTGTATTCACCATGATACAAAGCATTAAAAAAAAATATCAATCAATGACATAGTATTTAACATAGCTTCATAGTATCACATAACACAACAACATGGGAGTACATAAAACCTGGCTAAAATTAGTCCATCACAACCACCATTCATAGTGCAGCATTCAAACCATACATCACACTTAGTGACATTCAACCACACAACAATACCTAAAAAAACATTACACAATTGATTAGCAGTGGGGGGGAGGGGGGGATAAGCATTCCTCACGTCCCAGCTGATTATTTTAATATTTGAAACATTTTTTTCAAAACATCAATAGAAACAATTAAAAAGAATCTATCGCGAGGGTGGATCTAGAACGGTGCTGTAGAGATCACATTCCTGGGGTAAACTCAACCGGTTTCGACGTAGAGTGTATATTGGACAACGTCTTCATCAGGAGATACAAAGCGAAAGGCTGCACGAAGAGAGCAATACTGCATGGATATGCGGCCGTGCCCTGTCTAAAAACTAGACTCGAAAAAATCTAAAACATGTGCGTAACCACCATGTGCCACCTCTTCCAAACCAATTATTTATATAAGAATGTGTCTTAAAGAGGTTGTGAAGAATCAAAAAGAACACTCCAGATCCAGAGTTTTGTTTGAAAAAACCAAAGGGAGAGGAGTCAAACCTTGGGGTGTGCTACAAAACAAATTGGAAGCACCATGCAAGCTCATTAAAGCAGAAAGGTAGGAGTGATCAAGAGGTAGTCCACTCAACTGGTGAAAAGCGTACTCATTTACGAAGGCAAAACTAACCTCATTCACAAGTTTCATGTACTCCCATGTTGTCGTGTTCAGTGATACTATGAAGCTATGTTAAATAATATCTCATTGATTGATTGTTTTGAAATGCTTTGTATCATGGTGAATACAATTTGATACACTCTTTCGAGTAATACAGTTTTGCTCTCTGGACATTTCTTAAGATTTGTGATGTGAGGATTTCGACCATCCACACGAGGAGTTGGCTGTTTTGATATATTTTTTTAAGAAATGGAATGTTTTATTTTAATTTTTTATTTGTGTCTTCGCCAAATCATGGCTTTTCACAAAAGTACAAAGCATACAAATACAAAACATAACACAATATATATACAAATAAAAATTCTCCAAATTTCCCTCCATTTGTAGATAGAAACATATACCAGGAAGAACCTGCATTACATGTATAATGCTTCACAAGGTCTCCTCTTATTAAAACCAATCAATCATGTAACCATCTATCGGTGTGACTGTATGTAATCAAACCTTGTCCATAAAGCCTAGAGCTTCGAGGACCCGGGTCACTTGAATAGTTAGAGCAGTTTATTCACCTGCAATCAATCTGTCCCAAAACACCTCAGAGTGCAGCGCATCTTCTCCATCTACTGCAAGGAACAATTGTCTCCTCACCTCCCATGTGCTGCGGTCATACAGCAGGATGTGCTTAAGAGACTGGACTGTGTTTTCCTTACACTGGTGGCATCCTATCCCACTTGCGTTATCACGAGCCACTAGAACCTCCCCAGTGGGAACAAGATTGAGACGTACCCTCAGAAATTCATGCCTCAGTTTTGAATTGGGGAAGCATCTCAGATATCTTGGGACAATTCCCATTTGTTTATTAATGGTGAGAAAGTATTTCACCAAGACTTAAGATTGCATTGTGTCTATGGTAAATATCCACTCTTTTCATCAATCTCTTTACACGTAGTGGTTTCGAAATAAGCCTGTAAGTATCACTTCCACACTCCAAAAGGATTCTCATAACCAGCAATTTTAACTTTGTCAAGAGCCCAGAGGAATTCGATCCTAAAATGGACGTGATGTTTTCATAAAGAGAATTTGACTGTGGGACTAGAATCAATATATATAGTGAGATAATGCACCAGTCTAAATGCATTTTCTGTGAGGAAAGCCCCAGTTTGAAACTTAAGCTTGCCATTGGGTGAGATGATGGTAAACCCAAAACCTTTTTCCATAAGCGGCCCTCCACTCTTAGCCAGTTACTCTCCCAGAGCAGGGGTTTCGTATCAATCTGTAGAACAGTGACGGTAATACATCTACAATACAGAATTTCAATTAACGTTCCAGGGGAAACTTGCAATATGTTTCAAGGACTTTCCTCATCTGGCTTGACAACCCTTTGGACTTTTCATCTAGATCTAGATTTAATTTGATTTGCGTCAGGCAAGCATATAGTTTGAAGCCAAAATAGGTCACCTGTTTCAACTGTGGGAACCTTCTCTTCTCCTAAAACCCATTTTATCCATCCTACCTGTGTCCCTGGCCTTTTATAGATCATTATGTTTGATTTATTTACATTGATCTTAAGTTCGTTTAACTCTGCATACTTCCATAGCGCTCTTAAGAGGCATTGCAGACCTACCGGGGAATAGTCCAGGAGGGCTATCTGGTCGGCATAAACCAGCCAACTGATGGGAATACCTCCGGTTTTAGGGCTGATCAAAGCTGCAGATGTCAGACTTCCAATGATAGGATGGGATCTATACCTCTTGTACACAGTGTACAGTAGAATGCTCTTCGGTACTTTGACTACTTTGATAGCATCTCACTCATTTATTCCAAAGACAGAGACATCTATTGTGACAATACCAACTTCCGGGGCACCACTGGTGCACGGATGAATATCGTTTCTAAATCATCAATCAGCCCCACACCTCTAGTATACCTGAAGGGATCCGAACAGATAGGAAACACGAGTAAATTATTAACCCATGTGTTCACTTTTCATAGTGTGGACGAAACAGCAAGCTTATCTCTGCAAGGTCATGGATCGTTGGTTAGGTGCAACACAGCGAAAATACAATTATTACCCAATGATGAAAGGGACTGTACACACAAGGTTGTATACACATATCTACTTCATTATTCAACAGATAGTTCTAGCACACTATAAAATACAACCCACCCTATAAAGGAATGCAGAGGGTAGCGGTGCAGTCGGTGGCAGCTTGAGGGGTTCAAAAATGTCCTTTAAGGCAGACACTGGTTGCTGCTTGTCTGTACATCCTCCTAGCTTCTTTACTGGGCTTGTGTCATCCTTTAAGGCAGACGGCCTAAAGCTGAGGAGAATATTGCAGGCAGCAGCGTTGTCCTTGGTTTGGTTTAGAGACTCTCTGACACTTCCCACCTAGGAAGCTTGCTTGCAGAGCCTAGCAGGGCACGCTGTGTGCTGGCTGGGTACTGGTTCTGGAGTTGCTGGGGGGGGGGTCCTTTGGATTAAGTATCTCCTCTGTTGCCTGGGAGATGTTTAGGGGAGGAATATTGCTTCCCTCTTTGGAAATCATGCCCTTCCTTCACTGGCGGGAGCTGTAAGGCAGACTGTACCTTCAGCCAGGGTCCAAATGAGTTCTTGTTACTACTTGCAAAGTCTTCAGATGTTCTGCCAAAAGAGGGGCTCATCCCTCTTTTAAAGCCAAATGGGCCACAGTGATTGGTGTAGGCTAAGCCTACCTTAATGAACCAATCCTGGGTCCTCACCAACAATCTCCTGTATGCCTTTGGTCATAACCAGAGTGCTTTGCAACAGAAAAGGTAAAGTGGTGAAAACATGTAACACTAAGTCCCACCCATCTTCCTGTCTTTTGTGGATCAATGGGCCTCTCTGGTTAATTAAGCTCTCTGTGGTTCTTGATTAAAGTGGCAGGTCCCCCTTGAAGCTGTGGCAAGAACACACTTTCTGTCTCCATTAATCCACATACTAGTACCTTCTGAATTGGGTTCCCCTGTGAGGGTTGCCTACTGTAAACACATAGACCCAGATATGACAGGTCACTGCCCTTGATACTGAAAAGCGGGAGCTGGCTTCAGGTTGACACAGTGCATATCAAAGGTTGTTGGGGTTTTTTCTGTCTACTTTGGAAGTCCTGTAGCCAGGCCCCACATGGGCCTGTTTGGAGTGTACTAGGTACTATATAAATAAACTATCATATCATATCATTAGTATGTTAATTATGTTAATTGCTGCCACCATCTGCAGAGGGTAAACAAATGGACAGGGTGGATCCAGGGAGCCTTTGATAGTTAATTAGGCTTCCCATGGCAGGAGAAAGAGTTTGCCCTCGCCCTTCTGAGATGCATTATGTACACAACTTGTCAGATCCCAAATAAATATGACAGGGAGGAATGTGTGCACCCAGAGTATGCAGGTCTTTGTGTAGGTAGTGCAGTGAGCATAGGAGAATATGTGCTGATTAGCCAAGCACATTTTCCAGAGGTTATCTACCATCATTCAATTTCATATACAATTTCAAATAATACCAAATTAGTACACACCCACCGCCCCGATGGTCGAATTCCTCACAGAGATAGTTCCCCAAAAGAGAGCAGTCAGTTGCAAGATAAGCTCCTTCCATTCCACCTCTTTTAATTATTAAAGGCAAACGATCCCCTATTTTTGGAGATCCTAACGCGACATGCAATAATCGCACACAAATTGGGATAAGCCTAAAAGGGCAATAAAACACGATAAAATACATTATCAAAGCAACGGCAAGTGGTCATGTGCCTTGCTCGCTTCTTTCTTTGCAGCAAGCAACAGAAGACTTGCTGTATCTTGAGGTCTCAATAAAGCAAGTTGCAGAGCTCCGGAGAGGTCTTCCAATGCCGGCCCTCCCAAGGAATTCATACACATTTCCTGGTATAAGATTCCAGACATTGTCCAATTAAATTAGGTTTTAGGGTATAGCTCCCTGGGACACCAGGGGGGTTGCAGATTATGAGTTTTGAAGCCTTCATGGGCAACTTGACTGGACAGAAAATGTTGCGTAAAATGTTATCGGGAAGGGGACATAAAGGTGGGCTCTCGTTACAAGAAGTACCTCTTGCCCAAGGTACAGCCAATTCCTTGGAACCATTTGTCATGTCCAGCCATTTGAACACCAGTGAGGGCAGGACCTTAAGAGAAAGGAAACTCTCTGGCCAAGAGCTGCACCATCTCCTCTGGCTGGTTTCATGATAGCTTTGAAGCTCCACCACATCAAAACAAATCCCTTTTGTAATTCAATGTATTCACCTGTGTATAGCTAGCATGTTTCTTTAGATGGTATCCGGCAATTAAGAAAAAGGAATTAAGGATCAACAGCATGTCAAACAAAAAACTGCAGCAGCTCCCGCACAAGCACAAAGCAAGAGTCGGGGTGTTGGACTGGGGCGCCTCCTCATGTTTGATCCAGATTATTAGACTAATGAAATGTGCAAACAAAGCACTAATTATCAAACACGCGGGAGTTAAATACACGCATCTGAGCCAATCTTCCCCCGATTGCACAGAGACTACAAACAAAGCATAACGAGCAAATACATCAATAAGCAAATAACGAGCGGAAGAAAATCAAATGCTCGCAAAGCACAAAGGTTAATTGTTGACAGTGAAGAGGCGCGATGCTGAAGCGTGGAGTGTCGCAGCTTGTTTTCATTTGTGAAGTGTTACATTTCTGGAAACCCAGACCGGGTGCAGATGCCGGGTGCATGCCAGCTCTCATTACATAACTGCATCCCCACCACATGCATATGTGAGTCTAAGCACAAATGCACTTTCACAAATTCACACAAGCACTCATGGAAGCACACAATACACACATGCCCACACATACATGAGCGTAGGGCCATTTGGCTATTGTGCACGCAATGGATGGGGAGGCAGAATAGCTCAGACAGCAAATAATCAAACCAACTCAGGAAGATGGCAAAGGTGCTGTTTTATTAACAATTATCTAAAACAGGGAGTTCCAACTGACCTCAACGGATGTACGCTCAAGCACTCAGTGTATATCTCATAAAAACAGCCTTATATACAAGAAATACGTCAGACGTGATGTCAAACTATGTGGCAAATAAGAAAAGCCTACGAGGGATTGTGATGGGTTCAAGGGGAGCATCTAAGTATATTTTCTACACAGAGTGGGATTGTGATTGGATGTCTACTGTCAGGTGGGTAATTTATGCCTACCTCTAAAACATGTCATCTTTAACTCTATGAAGTACAGAGTATAACATTGGCTCACAAACTGTAAGGCCCTTCATTATACAGCCCTTTATAATTGGTTGGCACTCTCGTGCCATGTCTTGAACATTCCGTTCACTTAGCAGCATGTAAGCTCAGAGCCAGGTGCCAGTAGGTGGACTTGACTTTAACTCCCCACCCAATTAGCCCAACACCTCTCATCACCCATGCCTTCTGCCATGACGATTGTCTTTAAACTTGCCCTTGCAAATGATCCATGCCTCTGGGAATATATGGGAGTACAGGCTTTCACTATCATTGTTCTATGACTCCAAGCTCAACTCTATTTCCATCCTTGGCTCACATGAGAGGGGACCACAATTTGCTCCATTTTGCAGCATTTAAATGTCTTAAATGAATACAACTTGGAATGCTTGGTGTTCTTTCTTTGCACCTTAACAAGGGATGATTCAGCTTTGCACTGTCACTGCCTTCAACAAGAGATAACTGACCTTGGCTTCTTCAGCTTTGACACCAGGCCAGACAGCCTCACCATTCATCTCCACTATCTCAAGCGTATTCTTGCTGCGGCACAGTTCTCGCCTTTTGTCTCCTTGGGTCCTGGCTTACTAAATTCATGACAGTGATGTCCAGTTTCTATAAAATGGTGGCATTGCCTGCAGTCTATGCACTACATATAGCCAGCTTCGAAGATTACTTAATCTACTTGCGTTACAGCATCTGTACAGTTATTGAATGGCTTGCATTTTCTGCAGTGCTTCGTACACATGCAATCTTCTTTTTGCATATTAAAGTTTACTCAATTCTTAACGTGGTCATCATTTTCTGTAAAATCCATGCATTCTCTTCAGCCTGTATCCTCAGGGCGTCACGCTCATCTTTCGTGACGTCATCAGCTCCTGCTTTAGCACCTTTTCATATTCCGTCAGGGAGTTCCTCCCTCAGATTATCGTCTCTTCAGGAATATATTTGATAGGGTTTTCTCAGAGGATACCTTCTTTCGAATACTCTGTGTGGTATGGTCACAACTGCTGGTGTTAAGCAGGGCACAATCTGAGGCTTCCAACATACAGGAAGTAGGGGTGGGATTTCCTGCAGAGGTATGCAACTGTTCTGTTACATTCCCCCCTCTGGTCGAGTCCGAGACAACCTCCTAAATTGTCTCCACAACTTGATATTTTCTCTTGAGGAAGTGCTTCTTTGCAGTCCAGATCTTCATCACCCCCTTGATATTTTCTCTTGAGGAAGTGCTTCTTTGCAGTCCAGATCTTCATCACCCCCTTCAGGGTGCCGGCTGATTTTACATGCTCATCTACACTCCAGGTCATGTAGTTGCACTGTCCATTCAGATTACAATAGAGCCATCATCCCACGCACTTCTTATGATTGTTTGCATAGAGGCACTTTGTTCCTTCAGGTGCTATGATGCTGGCCTCTATGTATTTTCAGAAAACTTTATCAGTCAAGTCCTTGGGTCCAAACCCAGGTACGACATCGATCATGATCTTCATTCCTACTGCATTTGTTGCCGTCTTCTTGCATTGAGCAATCACTAGCCTGATTACAGAGAATCCAAACATCACCATCACCAATATTGATTGCTCCAAGAAACTTGAAGACCTCGTACCAGGTCCGGGTCCCGCAAAAGGGGACTTACCGGGCCATTCCAACCTTGGAGGGCCAAGAAAATCCCTTTCGCGGGACCCAGACCCGGTACATCCCCATTCCCATTTGAGACCCAACAGGGCTCAATGGGAATGGGGAGGATGCTAACAACAGGCCCATTAATGATGGGCCCGTTGTTAGCATCCTGGTCTGTTTTCGAGTCCTGCTGCTGCCCCGAATGAACGGGGCAGGTCCCTTACCGGCCCCATTCATTCTGTGGCTGCCTGGGTCGTAATGAGGCCCATAGAAAGGGGCAGACCAGACACAGACGAAGAAACACTGATTCTCAATCCCCTGAAAGTAAAAAAAAAAAACAATATAAAGAGCAGCCATAGATGCAATGTGTAAAGCTTCTTCGGCAGGATCGCTCTCCATTTTTGACAAAAAAAATCAGCTTTTTGCCAAAATGTCTTAGACAATTTCCAGATTGGAGGGTGAGACAGAGTTTCTTCAGACTTCGCCTAAATATAATCTATACAGGAGTGGTGCTCACTAAATGGGAAAGGGGGATGAAACATAGAAACTGTGTGGTGTAGGCAAGGATTCTGGGAGACAGACAATTACACATCTATTAATGTACTGTGAGGGAACCTGGGAAAGAAGAGTGAACCTGCTGCAATTGTTTGTGAATGGAGAAGAAGGCCTATTGGCTGAAATGTTTTGGGATAGAGTGATCGATGGTCATGAGACAGTACTCACACTAAAGGTGGTAGAGGTTTTACAAAAGTGTAACCTAATAGATAAGTATTGAAAAGGGTGAGATGTGTCTAGGTTACTACCACTGTGTTTTTATGATAAACGACTAATTCTTAGATTGCAACACCTAATGACAGTTAGTAACAAACAATGGAAATGGTTTGTCATTTATAATTTTTATTTTTAATTCACCGTGACTATGTTGTAATCTTTTTATTATTCTAAGTAGGTAATTGTGTATGTCTTTTTTTTGTACAAATCAAGTTGTGTAAAAAAACAAAGATAGTTGTGACACAATACAACATAAAAAAGGTTTTTTCCATCCACTGCAGAATCCATGAGAATATGGAAGCAAACCAACTGTCATCTGTAATGTCCTCTGTCTCATCTTCCATCTTGTTGTGCAGGTTCGTTAGCAATGTTATGGTCTCTGTCATGGTCCCATTCTCGTCATTGATAGAAGGTGTGAATGTGCAACATGATGGCCCAATTTTGGCACAAACTCCTCCTTTCATCGCTGTGATCATGTGAAGGACATATCTGTTCTGCAGGGTCATTAGTCGTATTGGCCACCAGCTCTACCTTTATAGCATTGAAGACCTTTATGGTGGTATTGATTGTCTGCAAAAACTCATATCTCATAATCTGCAATCTCTTGGTATTGGCCATCATCTGGATCCCAGGCATGAATATAGTTGTACATATTGCAGCAGTCTTGCTGAACAACCTCTGTTCATAACTAATGGAGTCAAATGCCTCTATTGACTTGGTTGAGAAGTAATTCCCTCTTCTGGTTTGATTGAGAAATTCAAGTGATCTTCTTGCTCACAAATGGGCATCTACTTTTGCAAATTCTCCAATGTTCAGGTCACTATAAGGAATCACTAATGCTGGAACATGGATGAGCACCAAGGAGCACGTCCCTCCCCAATACTTAGGTAGCTTCATGTAGGCCTTAGGCCCGCAAGCCCAATATTGATCCATCAGGATGGCTGTCCCTGAAGCCATCCTAGAAACGTCAACTGTAGTTTTGCAGCCTTTGTTATCTCATCTCCTACATGCTTCTTTCCTTATCTTCGGAAGCGCAATGTCGCATTTTCCAATGGGATCACAACCATGGACCTTATTCATCTCCTACCCATGTCAGTAGTTTGCCATGTTTATCCCATGACTACAACAATCCATTGTTCAGTCTCTTCACCTCTTGCACATATTTTGGCTTCACTAGATGAGCTGCACAAGACATCAGTCCTTCTTCCCATCCCTTCTTGGACTTCATTCGTCCATAGACTAAGACTTGAGTTTGTTCCCAACATCCAGGTGATCCAGCTATTTCTGTTATATCAGGGTAATTAATTATCTTCGTGTCTTCAACAACAACTCTTCCTGTCCTGCTGCAGGATACACAAGCATCTTGCTCTCTCATCCAGGTTCCCTTTCCATCTGTGTAGTCTTGATGTAATCATCCTGGAATGGAAACGGCCATTTCGATCTCCATAGTAAAGTGGCCCAACTTTCCTGAAATTTTCCTCTGTTCATACATGCTGCAAGATGAACAAGGCACCTGGCATCGTGTTCTGGGACTTCTATGGAAATAAAAGTTTGCGCTGTATTCATGGCATAGGGGATGAGGGCGCAGGCGTAGCAACTCTCCTTAGATATTTTTTCCCCTACGTCCCTCATGTACTGGTACAACATGTTATTACCTAAGTGTGCTGCATTATCTAGATAGGTATTTATCCCCTCATTATCTTCCTCTGCATCTCTACTGTGTGTTTTAGGAGCCTTGTACCACTCATGAAGTATATCAAAGGAAGTTCCCATAGTAGGAAGAACCATAGAGACCTCTGCCTCAGAGGCAGTACTAACATGATAGAGACTGTGAAAAATGAATAACAGAAAGAGAAATAGAGTAATTGTACAGGCATATATCATGCACAACACCATCAACATCCATTGTTCATGCCATCTTGGTACTTTTGCACATGGTCATTCTCTAGAACTGTGTTGCTTCTATATTTCTAATTTCTAATACAATCATCAAATTTCTTTACACCAGTTATTGTAAAACCTGCTCAATTATTGTGATGAGAAGCTGCCTTATCACTGGGCCATTTTTAGGATCCTGCAAAAAAGTGTGAATATCAATGTCTCTTCTGACAAGAGTAGCATAAACTTGAAGTATAAATACAAAAACAGCAAGCACAAGCCGATGAACATCACTCAGTAAGTACCATATGTTTAACTGCTTAGAACAGGTATGCACCATGAAATAAATCAGGATACTGATCTTGGTTCCAATTTTCGATGAAGAAATTACATTTAGGCATAACTCTGACACTTCAATGTGTTTCTAAAGTTCATTTTCATCCTGCTAAAATTCTCGGCAAGTCTTTTCACTCCTGCTAAAGTTAAAGTATCTACAAGTAGTGTCCACTGAATTTTAGTCCAAGATAAAATCTGTATCCTCCATTGGTAGTTGCTTTATCGTCCTTATTCTTTGTCATCGATCAAGTCTGCACACGCTGAAATTCTTCATCTTGCCTTGCTTATGAACCATCAACGGTGGGAGGGCGGTTCTCACCTTTATAGATCTTTACATCCCCCAAGCAATGCCAAGCTTGTCTTCCTAGGATCTTCACATCTGAAGGGGTTATATCCTCAACGCAAAAGGGACCATTGAATCATGGCTCATGCCACTTTCTAATAAAGTTTTTATTGAGAACTAGTTCTCCAATAAATAACTTAGGTGCCGATAGTAGTTGATCTGGGTTAGTTGGTGAATTGTCTTCTTCTATGTTCTGAGACCACCTCCCTTGCACTTGACTCGATCTGAAATGCGGGAGATGCTAGTGGTCATACATGTCAAATAGTTGTGCAATTCATCACTTGAAGTTTAAGCTACAGTCTGGGCATCACTTCTACTGATAGATGGAGGTGTAAGGGATATTCTCATATGCCGTCCTTTCACTAGTTCATGAGGGGTGAGGTGATGGTCTGATCCTGGCTGATTATGAAGGGCATATAAAGCTGGAGGTAGGCAATATAGCCATCCCTTCTTCATAGCCAATTTAATCTTGGCAATCCTTTCTTTAAGGAGGGCGTTGAGTCTCTCACATTTCCCATTCACTTGCAGGTGATAAGCAGAAGAAAACATGTGCTTTATATTCAATAGAAGCCCTATTTTTTCAAATAGCTCATTAACAAAATGTGGCCAATTGTCGGATCTTAGCACTTCACACACACCCCATCTCGGAAAGAGTTTTCACACTAAAAACTTTGCTGTGCAATAGCATCAGGGTGTGTACATGGACCTGCCTCGATCCACTTAGAGAAGGGACACACCACCACCAATAGATACCTTTATCCATTACTCACCTGCAGCATATCGACACAGTCAATATGTAAATGCTGAAACTGACCATTTGGTCGCGGTATTACCATTCTAATTGTTCTCAGTGTATGCCCAGCAGTAAACTTTTGACACACTGTGTAGTTTACCATAAATAGTACAACAAATTTGGAATTAAACAGTCTTCCGCAATCGTAGCAGCAAGAATCTCCCTAGTTACATGTGCGGGGTAATGCAGCTGTTCAGGTGTGACCTTTAATAATGCTACTGGCATCACCGGCTTTCCAGTTCTGTCTTGTCGCCATATAAAGAACTCCCCCATCGTTTCCACACATTCCTGTGGTGCACTCACTTGAATTTCCATTAGTTTGGTTATTGAAAATTAATTAACCCCTTCTTGCACTAACATGGTTGTAACTACTTTTTCTTTTATACTCTCAGTATTAAAACTCAAAATATCTGGGGAATACGCAACCATTTTGGCTTCTTTGTCTGTGGCTTCATTCCCGCAAGAGATAAAATCTGTTTGCTTAGTATGTGCTGTGCATTTAGCGACCTCTATGGCCACTGGGAGTTATAGTGCCTTAATAAGCCTGTCCAATAAGGATGCGTGCGGCTCTGGAGTGCCATCCTCATGGAGGTAGCCCCTCCTTTCCCAACGTGCTAATCCTGCATGTACGGTTGAAGTCACGTAGGTGGAGTCACTGTACACCATCACTTCCTGCCGTTTGAGTTTCTCGAGCATGACAATAAGCGTAACCAATTCTGCTGCTTGCGCGGAAAAGTGAGACAGCAGCCTTGCACTTGCTACAACTTCAATTTCTCCATTTAATCTATGTCTCACTACTGCAGTGCCTGAATGCCTTTCCCCAGTAGTCTGATCAATTTTTCTGAAGAACCATCAATAAAGAAAATGTCCCCTCCCGCCAAAGCATTCTCCTTTACTCAGGGTATATTATCATACAATTCAAATAATTAGCACAGTCATACACATGATCACCTTCTTCTATTGGCTCAGCTATAAACGTGCCATGATTCACTATTTTACATTTTACTATCTTAATCGGCGAATTAGAAATCATGACCTGATAAGCTGAATCTCTTTGGGATGTCAATGTACCCTTGGGTTTCTCTAAAATGGCAAACAGAGCATGCTCCACGAAGAGAGTCATAGAGAATCCCATAACAATACTTGTGGACTTCTCAATTGCAAATGCGGCAGCTGCCAATGACTGTTTACACAGAAAGTTTCCTCTCATTACTGGGTCTAAAATTCCACTTTAATACGCTAAAGGCTTGTACCCCAATGCAGTTCTCTACGTAAGAACTGGTGTCATGACTGTCCCATTTGTGTGCAAAAACAGAAAATTCCTCAGCATAATTGGGAATTCCAAAAACAGGGGCTGTGCAAATTGTTTTTTTCAGCTGCTCCTGTCCTCCATTTAATTGTCCATTCTATTTTTACTTTGTCCACTTGTGCTTTCTTTAAAGCTTGCAAAATGGGTTTTGTGTATGTACTGTAATCAAAAACCAAGGCTCTAACATAGTTGCATAAACCCAAAAACTGTTGCATATGTTTCACTGTATTTGGCTTTGAGGTTTTCATAATCGCCTCAGCTCTTTCAGGTCTCACCTTATTTCCTTCATGTGAAATCAGCTGCCCCATGTATAACACTTCTCCTTGGCAGTACTGTAACTTCTCCTTATCTAACTTATATCCCTTGTCTGCTAGAATAGTCATCAACTGAATAGAATCTTGTCTGCACTCATCTTCCGTGGTGCTACAAATTAAAATGCAATCGACGTATTGTGTCACCACAATATTAAGATCAATATTGCCTAAATCCATCTGTAGAACTCTGTTAAAGATCAATGTGGACTCACAGTACCCCTCGGGCAAATGAGTATGCTTCAGTCGAGTTTGCTGGAACGTAAAGGAAAACGGTTGATTCTCTGCAACACTTTGTGCTCATGTAATCTTCCTTTTCATATGTTAAAAATTCACTGTATTCTTTACTTCGTCATTCGTTTCTGTAAGATCCATACATCCTCTTCAGCCAGTATCCTGAGACGTCATTCATATTCTCTTATGATGTCACAGGCTTCTTTCTTTGCTCTTTTTTATATTTCTTCAGGGAGTTCCTCTCAGATTGTCGTCCCTTCTGGGAAAACATTTGATAGGGTTGTCTCAATGGGTACCTTCTTTCGAATATACGCTGCAGTATTGGCACAGTATTGGCACAGCTGCTGGTGTCAAACATGCCACGATCTCAGGCTTCCAACATATGGGAGGTAGGGGGGCGGGTTTCCTGCAGAGGAATGCAGCGGCTCCTCTACATTAGTATGTAAATACTGCCACCGGATACATGGTTCAACAAAAGGACAGGGTGGATCCAGGGAGGGTTGTTTAGTTAGTTAGGCTGGCCATGGCATGCGGAAGGATTGGTCCTCCCTCTTCTGAGATTACATGGTCTACTGCTGGCTATCATATCTCAACTAAATATGACAAGGGGGTATGGCGCCTCTAGGCTTTGCCCCCCAAGAGTACACAGGTCTATGTGTACGTCATGCGGTGAGCATAGGAAAATGGGTGCAGATTAGCCCCACACATTCTCCAGAGGTTGATCTACCATCATTCAATTTCATTTAAAATTTCATTTCCAAAAAGCCCAGGTGAGTGCACACCCGTCGTGCGGATGGTCTATTTCCTCATTGTGTCACCATCATAGGGCAGTCCAGTGGCCCTTAGATTTGTAGTGCCAAGGGTGTAGATTAACTTGCGAGCAACAGGGCTTCTACTATGAAAACACTTTGAAAAAAATCATCAACCTATAGATACGGGGGGTAAGGGGGTAAAAGGCCCAGGGGAGAGTTTTTGGGGTAGGGGTAATAGTATTGGAAAGGGGGGGGTCTGGGGAAATGTAAAAATAAAAGTCGAGTCGTTTTTTCAAAGTAATTTCTTTCAAGAAAATTACTTTAAAAATATTCGTTTCGGCAAAGGGACATGGACCACGTTTTCTACCATGTTAGGGTCAGGAAAGCAATGCCATGTCTGAGCTGGTGCTCTGCTTGCCAAGCACAAGGGGAATTGGCGCGCCCAAACACATGGTATGCTTGAAAGTCTGCAGGGAGCTGGTCTCTCTCCTTTTGCTGATTGCTAGTGACGACCACCTGCATCGGTCAGTGTCTGTGCGTGAAGGTCTGCTCCCTGCTAAGTATTTGCTTTTGGCTATGGTCGAGGGGCCTTAAAGCTATGCTTTGTATTGGAGCAAATTCTGGGTGTCACTTACATATGCTTTGTATTTGGAGTAGGGCCCGTGATAACGTTTGGGCTTCGGCCCTCAGCCGCACTCTGCCTTGGGACGCCAGCTCCTCATATAGGCTCAGAGACTTGGGAGCGGCTCAGCTGCTTGTATTTCTGTCTTTCATGGGCTGTGTGTCAATGTGTGTGTGCACTTTCTAGTCTTACGGTGGATTCTCCCCACATGTGCTTGAGGACTCTCTGGGCTTAGGGAGGACTGGGGGAGCTCTGGGCACAGCCCATTTTCCTTCTCCAGGGCTTGCATCAAACGGGAGTCTTCCCCTGACCCCCAGAGTCTCCTTGCTGGCACGGCTCGCGTGCCTTTAATTGCCACACAGTTAAATCAAACATCTTGAATTCACTGTCCTGACGAATATAACAGCACTGCGATTCCCTCGGCGGCGGAGGGACAGTCCAGAGGCTGTTAATGGACTCATGCCCTGACAGGTGAAGAAGAGAAAGCTGCATTAATGTAATGCTCGTGCATGTTTGCTTACTGAAGAGCTTGGCAGTGCAGGGCTTTGCTCAAGGTCACTCATAGTGGGAGAGGGCGACTGAACACTCTCGACTCCAAACCTGTGACTTGGAGGAAGAGGGACACACTCTGGCGTGCTCACTGGAAGCTTTGCCAAGGGTCTTTTTTTTCTGTGGCTGTGGAAGCTATTCCAACTCTGCCAAACAATGAGGATGCCACGCCAGCTGTGCCATGCCCAGTGGAAGCTGTACGACGCTACTCTATGCCATGCCCTGCGAAAGTACACCAAGTCTGAGGGCATCTCTACCCTGGTTAAGGCCCTGTGTTTCTTCCATAGAACGGTTTTTGGGAACAGACCCTGGATGTAGAAACAGAGTTTAATTTGAATGTTGCATCACTGTGAATAGGCTAAGCGATTGACCTTTTCACGGAAGGGTGGGGACTGATCCCAAACTGTGCAGGCGGCCTACCAGGACATATGCCCGAAGCAATCCTACCACAGAGGTCAGCCGAGGGAGGCTAAGTCCCTGAACCCCAGAACGCAACTTGTATGTTGACCTCAGTGCTACTGTCAATCGCCCAATTCTTTGTCATCTCGTTTCTGTCAAGAGCCCTTCCTGTGCTGTTTCAGGACTACAAGAACCAGAAGGCCTCACTGTGGCTGAGAACCACAACTGACTGCTGGGAAGCCATCGCTAAAGATGCAGCAGCCGAGACTCTGCCAATCACGACAGGCTGGCAAAGGCCAACACAATGTGAACCCCCCCCCCCCCCCCCCACCAGCCACCAGAAAGGAAAGCCAAACAAACACTTTGCTTACAAACATGCAGGGACTGCCGGTCACACTGGCACTTATAAAGAGGATGAGGTTGACGGGGGGGAGGGGAGGGTTCAAAATGTCGAGGACAATGACCCAACCCCCGGGGAAATAATAGAAATCGATTGGCCCCTAGACTCGGTTGGGGCACAGAGCCAATAGGAGGGGGTGGGGGGCTAAGAACCAGGAAGTCATTGGTAGGAAAGGACCCCAGTAGAGAGCCAGAAATAAAGGTATTCGGGTGAGGTCAGGGGATGCGGAGGTGGGCATAGAGACCAGCATGATGGAAAGACTGAGCAGAGCTTTCAGGGGCTCATTGTCATGGTGCATGTGAGTGCAGGTAAGATGGTGACTGTGAGAGGGCGTCGTACAAGGAAGAGAGAACGCGAGAGAGGCTGAGACTATGAAGGCGTTTGTGAGAGTACGTGTGGTAGGAAAAAGGTTGTGTGAGAAGAAAGGGTGGGGGAGCGAGGAGAGCGAGTAAGAGTGTCAGGGGAGGTGGGAGTAGAGCGGTACACCCCCTTTTGGCGCAGGCCGGTTCGGCGCGCCCATTTCGGCGCGGGAACCTTTCTGGCGCCGCCGATTTGGCGCGAGGGACGTTTGGACGTGGCTGACATTGCAGCCACATATAAACTCCCTCACGCCAAATTTAAAAGCATAATTATTTTCAAATGCAGCACGTTGACAGGAACTGTGCCTGACAACGTGTTGCATTTGAAAATAATTTGGGGTCAAGTGACTGGCGTGAAGTGTAGTATTTTTTATTGTGAATGGGAGGGAGTTGGTGAGAGAGAATGCTGGAGAGAGAGGAGAGGGAGAGAGAGAGGGGCAGAGAGAGAGAGAGAGAGAGATAGAGAGACAGAGGGAGAGAGAGAGAGAGGGAAAGTAGAGATAGCATGAGAGGTTGGAGCCAGGCAGTGGGAGTTGGTGAGAGAGAATGTTAGAGAGAAAGGAGAGGGAGAGAGAGAGGAGGAGAGAGAGAGAGAGAGATAGAGAGACAGAGGGAGAGAGAGAGAAAGTAGAGATAAAATGGGAGGTTGGAGACAGGCAGTGGGAGTTGGTGAGAGAGAATGTTAGAGAGAGAGAGAGAGAGAGGGAGAGAGAGAGACAGAGGGAGAGAGAGAGAGAGGGAAAGTAGAGATAGCAATGGCCGGTTGGAGCCAGGCAGTGGGAGTTGGTGAGAGAGAATGTTAGAGAGAAAGGAGAGGGAGAGAGAGAGGAAGAGAGAGAGAGAGAAAGAGAGAGAGAGAGAGAGAGAGAGAGAAGGAGAGAGAGAAAGTAGAGATAGAATGGGAGGTTGGAGACAGGCAGTGGGAGTTGGTGAGAGAGAATGCTGGAGAGAGAGGAGAGGGAGAGAGAGAGGAAGAGAGAGAGATAGAGAGAGAGGGGGAAGAGAGAAAACAGAGATAACATTGGAGGTTGGAGACAGGCAGTGGGAGTTGGTGAGAGAGAGAGAGAGAGAGAGAGGGAGACAGAGGGAGAGAGAGAAGGTAGAGATAGCATGGGAGGTTGGAGACAAGCAGTGTGAGTTGGTGAGAGAGAATGTTGGAGAGGGAGAGAGAGGGGGAGAGAGAGAGAGAGAGAGAGGGACAGGGGGGGAGAGAGAGAAAGTAGAGATAGCATGGGAGGTTGGAGACAGGCAGTGGGGGTTGGTGAGAGAGAATGTTAGAGAGAGAGAGAGAGAGAGAGGGGGAGAGAGAGACAGAGGGAGAGAGAGAGAAAGTGGAGATAGCATGAGAGGTTGGAGCCAGGCAGTGGGAGTTGGTGAGAGAGAATGTTAGAGAGAAAGGAGAGGGAGAGAGAGAGGAAGAGAGAGGGAGAGAAAGAGATAGAGAGACAGAGGGAGAGAGAGAGAGAGAGAGAGAGAGAGAGAGAAGGAGAGAGAGAAAGTAGAGATAGAATGGGAGGTTGGAGACAGGCAGTGGGAGTTGGTGAGAGAGAATGTTAGAGAGAAAGGAGAGGGAGAGAGAGAGGAAGAGAGAGAGAGAGAGAGAGAGAGAGAGAGAAAGAGAGAGAGAGAGAGAAGGAGAGAGAGAAAGTAGAGATAGAATGGGAGGTTGGAGACAGGCAGTGGGAGTTGGTGAGAGAGAATGCTGGAGAGAGAGGAGAGGGAGAGAGAGAGGAAGAGAGAGAGATAGAGAGAGAGGGGGAAGAGAGAAAACAGAGATAACATTGGAGGTTGGAGACAGGCAGTGGGAGTTGGTGAGAGAGAGACAGAGAGAGAGAGGGAGACAGAGGGAGAGAGAGAAGGTAGAGATAGCATGGGAGGTTGGAGACAAGCAGTGTGAGTTGGTGAGAGAGAATGTTGGAGAGGGAGAGAGAGGGGGAGAGAGAGAGAGCGAGAGAGAGAGAGGAGAGAGAGAGAGAGAGAGAAGAGAGAGAAGAGATAGCATGGGAGGTTGGAGCCAGGCAGTGGGAGTTGGTGAGAGAGAATGTTAGAGAGAGAAGAGAGAGAGAGGGAGAGAGAGAGACTTCAACTTCAAAGCGCTTGCCCGTTGCCACACGTCCTGGTTGGCACAAAGCTTATGGCAAGGCTTCATTGCGGGAGGTGTTCCGGGTGCGAATCTGTGGCGCTTGTTAATGCCGTAACTGTCTGAACTGAAACACCTTTGGGTTTGTATCTCCAGTTTGTCAGACTCTTTCTAGTATTCTTCTGAGTCTGAGTCTGGGATGGCTTTATTTACCCGGGTATTTAACGGTGCTCTCCCGGTAGATGGGGTGCAGTCTGTGAAGAGCCGCATTGTGGGGGGTTTTCTAAGGATATAGTGAAGAGAGACCGGCACAGCTTTACAGCATAATAGCCATGACTAGTTTCAGGCAAAGGCTCACTGAGAGGCTGAGACCACGCATGCGCCATCTCCTGTTCAGAGGCACCGGCTGGCATGTGCTGGCACACCGGCGCCTGCTCTGCCCATCTGCAGGGCCGGTCTGTGGGCCATATGTGAGGAAGCTTCATCAGCCGTGCTTAGCAGATTCCCGTGACAGAGTGATGCGCCGGGGCTCCTGCGACAGAATGTGGAACAGCTTTCGGGGGGGTAGGGGGTGCTGGCGCTGGCGGGCCGCCTCACCGTAAGCGCTCTGATTGGACGCCAGGGCCTGGGCTCTGTTTCCTGACACCTTGGCAGAGAAAGGGCATGGCTGTATACTCAGCCACGGCAAGCAGTCCTCCGCAATGCCACCGACAACTGTGCAGTGGGGCCGAACACACGTCGCCGGCACGCTAGACGCGGCGTCAGTGAGTATCAGTGAGTATCAGTGAGTACATGCTCGGCGTCTTCTTCACAAAGCCACACTGTTATAAGTGCTCATTTTGACCGAGCACTGCCCGGGGAGCCATCCCTGGAAATTCACCTCCAGTTGAGAGCCTTTGAGCAATGCATTGTGGGTATGCAAATTAGCTCAAAAGTAGGCAAACTGCTCTTTCGTTTAGAGCCAATAACTCTTGTATGTGCAGCGTGATCAGAGCAAGAGTGCTCTCAAGGAATGCAGACACCCTCATCGGGAATCACCCGTGGAGTATCCGTGTGACTGGAGCATTGGGTCATGCTTAGCAACTGCCAGCAGTGTTATGGTGACTTTAAACATGCATGGCAAATTCCCATGTACACACGTGGAACTCAGTGTGCTGGCCTTGGGCGAATGAAAGGCGGAGTAAGCTGTGCTGGGATCAGGCCAGGCCGCAAGCTGATATCAAATGCATGTGCTTAAATCCCTTAAAGAGTCTTGACTGTCACCTTACCTGGGTCCGGGGGCGTCAGCACGAAGCTATGCCTGTTATGCCCGCTGAGTCCATGTCCTGCATCGACGCCTTTGGGCACTTCTTTCCTGGCTTTGCTCACTGGCATTGGGCATGCCTGTTGCTGAATTGGACCCCTCCCCTCCCCCGCCATGAAAATATCAGTGCTGGACAGACTGCCCATGCGAGATAACAAACCTGTTTATACCCCACTCCTTCGCAGACTGGGGTCTGGAGAGACACCCGGCGGGGTGCACAGTCAAGCACTCCCCAGGTAAGGTTCAGCACTGCAAAGCCACTGTGGTGAGGGCCGCTGCAGCACACATTTCTTTCAGGAGGGGTAGCGATTATGAAAGTACAGTACGACGTGTGTGCTATGTGATACACGTGTGTGTGCTGAGTTAAATTGGCACTGGATTGTAGGACGCACTCTGTGATGAATGCCTTGCTGAGGGTGGGGGCGAGAGTCGGAAGGAAGAAGCCGGATGGAGAGATGGAGGCCCAGAGGTGGCTAAAACAGGAGAGAAGCAGAGTCCAGCACTTGAGTGTGAGTCAGTGCCTGGGCAGAGAAGCTCGGTTCATGCATTTTACATGGTTGCAATTGCCCCAGGCTGGGTACTCGGGGTACATAGAGAAGGGACCGGTGAAAGCCAAAGCAGAGGAGGGTACCTCGAGGGAAAAGCTGCGTATTCAGGGGTTCGTGACAGATTTGTGGGACATCTGTCGATCCGGCTCAAGGCAGAGGGGGCAGGGTCGGAGGTCAAATGGCACGAGCTCGGTGCCTGTTCTACCATCAACACATTTGATTGTGACGGCGCCGGAGGCCAACACGTTTTCAGCAGTCAGCTTCTGATTGCCCCCCAGCAGAGGATGCATTGGTGATGTGGTTAGGCCCGGAGCTGGAATCACTCTATGGGCCCGTCATAGAGTCGTGACATCCATTACGCGCAGGTGCTTCGCCGGTAAACAGTGCCAGAATCTGAACAAAGGGATGATGTCATCAGCAGCTTCAGGTCAAAGGTCTGCTACTGTAAGTTAATGCCCGGTAGATGGGAAAGGACATGGCAGTTATAAGAAGCATTGACTTAGCCACAAGATTGGCCTGTTCTGTGCCCTCGTGTCGGCATTCCAGGTCACAGTCCTCTAGGCGCACCCCTCAGGCACACAGAGGGCAGAGGCTATTCTTGGATTTTGGAACCCAGGTCTCAGCACTGGAGCCGAGCCAGGACCTTGCACCCCCCCTCTGCCTGTTTTCAGGTGGCGATGGGGTCTGGCCTTAAGGAGAATTACCTACCAGCATTCCGTACTGGATGGTCCCCATGCACTAATTTGCGTGTGGAAGGATACACAGTGCATGTGCTGTTTGAATGTTTCAGTAGTTAGTCCAGCAGATTGTCTCAGCCCTCGTGTACGTGACGACCCATGGCTCTGACACCAAAAAGGCCAAACGAATATAGTGGCATTAGAGAGGGGCAGGAATTTGAGGGCAGGAAAAGAGACATCCGGGTGGGGGAGGTGGATCAGCCCAATGGCCCATGCTGTTTGCTGAGGCAGAGGTAACACGTGAAGGTTCCACGTGTGAATGTGGCAGACACTCTGGACACCCTGGACTCAGTTCCGCCAGTGCAAGCACTTTGCAGTCTACCTAGAAAGCGGCCATTGGGTTTCCCTGTCAAAAAGGTACTCATAGTGCTACTCACTGTTACACTGAAATGATCCCCTCTCTGTCAGAGCATGTTCCCCCCAATCCTTGGGGGTAGTACCTCACACTGGCCACACTGAAACCCCTGCATGTCGCACCTGGTGAACGTATTAGGACATGTGTAGCAGTGGCGCACCAGCATTGAGCTAACTGGGCTACAGCCCCCCCCCCCCTCCCCTGAAATCTGAGTTGAGGGGCGGGCTTTCACACTTTCTTTTTGCTATGCAGAAAGGGAGGGCAGCCTTTCCTGAAACTTGTGGCCTTCAAAGCTTCCCCCACCTCTCCGGCTAACAAAAAGCAAGTCACACATCAGCCCCGTCCCTCGGATGTGAAACAACCAGGGCCATTTCTAGTCCATTTGGCGCCCAGGGCAAAACACCAACATGTGCCCCCCCCCCCCCCCCCGCGTGCGCTGGTCATGCGCCCGACTCCTAAACTACACTCCAAGGTTAACTCCTACCCAACGCCAATAAATCACTAGCACACAAATGAAACAGAACAGGTTGCTGCTCCCCATTTCACCCAGTTATCAGCCTCCATGACCCTTTCTCATGCCCATTACCGGGTTTGCTGCCACTCTCTGCTGGCCTCCATGCGCACACTGGCTTTTTGAGCACCATCCCCTCTCTTCAATTCCAACCCATCGGTGTGTCCGTGCTCCATAGCACCAGGCCACAAGCCTCCCTGTACCTCGCTACCATGGCTTCCAACTCCCCGAGCTAAACCAGCTGAGCTTTCACTGTCAGCTGCATCCTCAGCCTCCGTACCTCCACCTCTATAGACCTGGCCAGCTGCCCTATTACCCGCCTCTATGCCTTGCACCATCCCAGTACCAATCACTGCCCACATTACCAGCTTTCAAATGTACTCTTCGTGGGAGGCAATGATCGACTCCATCTTGAAATTGGGGGATTGTCTTTCTTCTAATCATTGTCGGGTAGAATATTGGGAAATGTATCAACTGGAGGTGGCTGGGTGTAAAGTCAGAATTTGTGAGGTTACAAGTTATCTGGGCAGAAAACACGGAGATCAAAGGGACCAATGTAATTATAAACCCTTTTGTTGCTTGTGGAGAAAAAGAATCTGATTTCCTGAGATTCTATCAATTTTAGTCAACGAGGTTTTGCCTAACCACATCTATTTCAAATAGGACTTGGGGAGGTTGCTGACCAAGCAGAGCCTCCTACACAATAAGGATAATCTGTGTTATTGTTATACTATTTCGCAAAGACTTGGTTTAAACCTGTCTGTTCAATGGAAATGTTGGTTGAAAGTCCCACTAAAAGTCAAACTTTCCCGATAGAGCAGAACATGGGCATGACGCAGGCATGTGTCACTGCTCCCCTGTTATACAAGCTGTTTGTTGCAGACATCCCTATCTGTATTACATTGGTACACAACTGCCCTCCTAAAGTTGGATCTGCTCATTGTCCTATCTTAGCTTACGCCAACAATTTACGTTTACTGGACCACGCCTGTACTAGGGTTCAGAATTCCGTGTCAGCGTTATGGCAATACGCGGAGCTTAATGGCCTCTGAAATAACATCAACACAACCTTGCTCATGGTTTTTTCAGGTAAGACAATGGCCCACCCTCATATGTTAGTCAATAATCTAGAGATTCCTTACACACTAACATACAGATCCCAGGGTCTGGCGAAAGATGCTGGAGGGAAGTATGGTTCCTGTATACTTGCTCGATCAGGAAAAGCCGCTCAACTAACAGTCTTGATATCTCAATTTACTTGCAAAAATTGTGGCCATTCACCATGGGGGGCCCGTCATCTATACACACAATGCTTGATTGCTTCAGTGATCTACGGCTTGGAAGCTCTTGAGAATTTAGATCTCAGCTGGCTCCAACTTATCGAGGGTAAGTTTTGGAGGAAAATATTGGGCTTGCCTTATTGTATTCCCATGGCTATTCTGCGATTAGAATTGGGGATCTTGTCGCTGGATTCCTTGGTTCTAAAGAAAATAGCTGAATTATACATAAGAGCTTTAAATAACCCTGAAAATTTGCTTCTAGCCAGAATTGCAGTATTGGCAATGAAATACATAGAAAGGGGAAGAACTCACTCTTTGGGAAACAAATGGTGTTTTTTGTTTTAGAAAATTCGATGGACGCTAACTTGGGGAAAGGATTTTGCAGAGCTGAAATACCAGCTCGGCTGCAGGGTGGACATATGGGACTGGCAGTGGAATTTTGTCCATTTGGAAAGCTTGAAAAAGTATTGTTTTGTTCATTATGTATTACATACTTTTAAAAAAGCTCAGCAATATCTTAATCTCTGTCCTTCTGTAAAACTAAGAAGGTTTATACTTTTCCTAAGAATGGATCCTTTGCCTGGGCTTGCTTCCATTGGGCCACAACTACAAGTCCACAAAGACAGACGATTATGTGGAGTATGTAAAATCCCTCACTTTAGTGAACCCGCCAAACACATTCTTACTGAATGTCCCAAACTGAGGACTGTCTATATCAAATATTATGGCACATGTGTTAATTCCCTAGATTTGATAAAAGAGGATCGTTTTTGGCACCAATGCATAAACACATTTGTAGCACTTTATAGGGTCTGGTTAGTGGCGGCAGAATTCATTTGTTTGCATTAGACATGTGACCCTTTGGACCCATATCATATAGCAATCTTTGTATCAGCAATACTGATTACTAGCAAATGTGAAAGCAATTTCTACGGTAATAGGAACATGGCCATCTATGCTGTTTTGCTGTCTAGGTACACACAGAAGTGTCATGTCAACTGTTAACTGCTGGGAACATAGATTGTTTGCTCTGCATTCTATATATTTGGAATCTTGATAATATTATGAATTTGAATGGTTTCATCTTTGTTTTTATGGTTTTTAGGTATAAGTTAATTTAATGTATGTGTATGTTAACTTTGTATTTGATTTAAGTATGTGAAAAGTTTTTTCTTTGTAAAAAAAAGAAACTATAACACATTAAATAAATAAATACAAGTCAATCGGGGAGACCACTATGGACCCAAGCAGGCTTGGGACGTATGCCAGAACAAGCCAACTTTAGCAAGCCTCTGTCCATCCCATGACCAGCACTATTCCCCACTTCCACACAACCTCAAATCACCCGGACTACTTTCACCAGCCTGCGTACATCACCACAGACATGTCACGACACCCGGACCCAAACCAACACCAGGCGATGAATCATCACTTCCTGTATCACCCCCCTGTATGCACCATCCACATTCCCGGTACAAGTCCTTTATTAACAGCACCCTGAAAGCCCCGAGTAACAGTCTCCCCCCATCCCCAATTACCAGAATCGTTCAACCCAGGGTGGAGGCAGGGCGAACTGTACAGTGCCCCTTTCAGATTGTACACGCTCACCCCATCCCTTTCTTTATGTCGAGGAAGCAATAAGAAGCATAACGGCGCTCCCTTTTAGTCTGTGCTAGTACTGTACAAGAGGGCTGGGTAGCACCCCTTCAGTTTGTTCTGACAAGAAGAAATAACTCAAAATCAGGAGCAGTTTGGCTCCCTAAATCATCATCCCTGCGTGCTTGTGTGATCCTGGGCAGCGCTTCACCCCTCATGTTCCTTCTCGTGAGAAATTGAGGCCTCTTAGGTTGCATTGTTATTCTTAATAGAAATACCTGTACGTTTACATCTATAATGCACCTGGGAAACTGAATGTGTGTTGATTTGCCATGCAAAACCGAGTGTGGTGTTTTGGCGGTTCCGAACATTGACTAGCATTACATTCATGGGCACCACAATGTCTACCCATTTCTCCACTAGGCATACGCCAGGTCCATTCTGCGTGCAATTCTCTGTGCAGAAGCTGCTCATAGCTGAAAGTAACAGAAGCAAGATCCCGCTCCCCCCTCCCCCAAAGAAATCTAGGAAGTGGGGTAAGTAGTGAGGGCGTCTAAACCAGGCATTGCTCTGCCCTCGTGCCTGCCCCTGTAGGACACCTAAGAATGAGTGAGTTATTGAACATGTAAGGGAACAGCTGGACCCTCTGGACGCTGCATTAAAGTCCTGCTGCAGAAAGGCCTAATTCTTCAGGCAGAGGAAATGTGTTTTTAGGTACTTTTCAATCCTGGTGTAGTAATCGGAAAGGAGGGCAATAAGAATCATTATTTGCAATCAGCGATCGATATCGCAGTAGGTAACACTGCGGGTGAACAGGCAGCGGCGTAGGAGACCCATAGGATCTGGGGGGGACAGGGGACACCTTGGGGACTTGGGGGGGTTGTAGGTGGGGGGAGAGGCAGATGCTCCATTACATCTTTTCCCCGTCACTGACATATGCAGTAGATTGTACAGGAGCTCACCCAAATGTTCTCAAGTACTTTCGTCTTAATAATATTCCCCCCACGGGACTTGTTTTTCTCTTCCACCTCAGTTGGTGTGAAGATCCGTTTCACTTCTTGTGTTTCTCCAGGTCTCCCAGCGATGGACCTTTAGAGAGATCTTTTATAATACTCTCACCTGCGCTTTAAGTGCAGGTGCTTTATGGAGTTTCGCCAGCCCATCCCATCCCATCCCATCCTATCCTATTCCACTATTCCACTTGAACCCTCAATGAGCTGCAATCAGACCTCGGCACCAGGGCATTCACTGGATTTACATGGATAGCGGAACAAGTGCTGTTGTGAATCTCGAGGCTCTGCTTTATTTTTTTCTGGGTCACCCAGATGGCTTATGGAGGCCTCTACTAAAACTTGTCTAAAACTCATTATTCAGCTTGTGATGGGTACCAGAAATTCAGTTGCATTCCTATTTTAAAACAAGCGTTGGCAACGCCAACCGTTTGGGTTTTAATGTAGTTATGGAAAAGGCACTTGCCAGGCACCGCCATAGTGGTATTAGGTACCCTCTGAAGGTAGCAGCTGCAAAATGGTGCAAGTACCTGGACATTTAATGGCAGTGCCTGGCAAATCACCAATACGTATACACAAGCAAACACTTGTCATTGCTGGTTGTTAGCAGGACTTCAGTGAAGGAACTGCAAAGTACTAATAGAGTGGCTGAAGGCATCCCTGGATAAGACATTTGTATTCCACCAGTAGTATGTTCCCGGCTCCAATTAAGTTATTAACTACACAGGGCTTTGTAGTATGATATTATATGCATTTATAACATGACTATACACAAGTGTCTCAAAGTGCGACGAGGCAAGGGAGGAGGAACAGAGGGAAGACAGACAACAATCCTACTAGGCCAGATGTCATTCAGATCACGCAAGTGCAAGTGAAGGGAAAGGAGGAAAGTGCAGAGGTGGTGGGGGCAGGGGACAGTGCAGTACATAGGATAACAAGATAAATAAATGCAAAAGTAAGGCCAGCAGGTGGCAAATGCAAGGATAAGTGCAGACAACATGTGTCAAGTGCTGGTAGTGGGAATGTAGTTATACAGAAAACAGTCCCCAAGTGCGGGGGTTGCCAGGAGGCAGTGCAGGAGTGCGACTGGCGGGGGAGGGGGCCTGGGACCGAGATCAGAGGGTGGCCAGGTAACCAGTGCACTTTCAGTATCAGCCAGGCAGTCAGCGGGGGAGAGGAGGAGAAAAAGCAGAAGCATAGAGAAAGGTTTTGAGGTGTTCCTGGAACTTGAGATGATTCTCCTCAAGTTTTAGGGGGGCAGGGAGGCTGTTCCAGAGGCAGGCCCCAGCCGAAGAAAGAGATCTACCACCAACTCGTTGCTTGGAGGAGCATCTGATCCTGAGGGAGTTAGAGGCGGATGAGCGAAGAGCTTGAGAAGGAAGATATCTAGGAAGAGAGATTTGAAGGTATTGAGGTGACAGGCCCCAGAAGGCCTTATGGACGATGCAGAGGGTTTTGATCTTAATCCTCACAGCCACTGGGAGCCAATGCAGAGATTTCAGTCCTGGAGAGATACGATCCCTGGGCTTGAGGCCAAGGACAAGTCTTGCAGTCCTGTTCTGGATGAGTTGCAGAGGGCGGAGAGTAGCAGGCAGATTTAGAAAGAGGCTGTTGCAACAGTCCAGCCTAGAGAGAACCAGAGATCTGGAGACAGTGAGCTTCTGGGGGAAGGAGATAAATGGGAGAATAACTCTGAGGAGGTGCAACTGGTAGTGAGACTTCTTAGAGATGTCAGAGATGTGAGGAGAGAAGGAGAATGTGGTGTCGAATATGACGCCAAGGTTTTTGGCCTCACAGGTGGGAGCAGGAAGAGGGCCAAAAGAGGCCAGCCAGAGAGTGATAGGAAAGGAGGGAGTGGGCGTGCCGATGAGGCAAATCTCAGTTTTAATGGCATTAAGGCAGAGATCATTGGTGACACACCACTCTTGTATGGTGGACAGACAGTCAGAGATGAGAGAAGGAGAAGAGGTGGCTGAGAGTAGCCTGAAAACGAGTTGAGTGTTATCCGCAAAGCACTGGAAGTTGGGGCAGAGAGCGGCAATGCGGTGAGCAAGAAGTGCCAGATAATGGTTGAACAGCCAGGGCGAGAGGTTGGACCCCTGGGGAACACCACAGGTAGAGATAGAGATAGAGGAGAGGAAGGACCCAAGTAGAACCTGGGAGGGTCAGTCAGAGAGGAAAGAAGTCAGCCATGCCAGGGCCTGACCGGTGATACCCAGGTTATCACGGAGACGATTGAGCAGGATGGCATGGTTGACAGTGTCAAAGGCAGAAGAGAGATCAAGTAAGATGAGGACACAGGGGGCGCTGGAATCAAGGTTGGAGAGCAGGTCTTCACAGATGTTCAGGAGATCAGTTTCCGTGCTTCTGGCAACTCTGAAGCCAGACTGATGATCATGGAGACAACCAACACATTCAGTGTGAACATTAAGCTGGGGGATGGCCAGCTTTTCCAGGAGTTTGCCCAGGAAAGGAGTGATGGAGATTGGGCGATAGTTAGCCGGACAAGATGGGTTAGCAGAGGGGTTCTTAAGGAGAGTGTGCACAAGGGAGTGCTTCAGGGTTGAAGGGAAAACTCCAGTGGTGAAGGAGTGGTTGCAGAAGTCGTCTGGGGCAGGAGCCTGGGAGTCAATGTGGTCCTTGATGGCTTTGGTGGAACAGGGATGAACCTGTTTTGATGAGACTTTCATAGATCGGACTTGTCTAGAAACCTCATCTGGGGAGAACAGGGGAAAGGCAGAGAAGGAGGGGGAGAGGTTCCCGAAGAAGGGTCAGAGGAAGAGCAGGGAGTAGAGGGGAGAAGGGGAGAGGAGGAGAGAGAGAGGACAGGATGTCCTGAGTTTTAGAGATGAAATGAGAAGCCAGTGCAGTGCCGTGCAAACATCCATAAGTCAATGGTTTTATCTAAACCCGAAGCACATCCTATGCCATTTGTGCCCTACACCACTCTCCCTGTGCTCTGGTCTTTCCTGAACCCCTCTCTCCCCTGCAAACACTGGTCAGCCTATGCTGCAAACCACCCCCATATTTCATCTGCACTCTGTTCTTGGTCCCATCTCTCCTCTCCCTTGCGCCTCTCTTTTTTGGTCTCCTTTGTTCTGTAAACTGACGCTGGGCTGCAGTGCACTGCGCAGGGGCACGTGCAGTTCCCCAGCCTGGGCATGTTCCAAATGCACTGGCGCGGGGCACGCATGAGCAAGCAGCAGAAGTTCTTGTTTTAGTCTGAAGTTAACTTGCACTTTTGCACGCATGACCAGAGATGTAATTTCACCAAAATGCCAGGGGTAGCGGAAGTGACATCACACGACCCTTGACCTCTGATGACCCCACCTCGAAGTGATATCGCGGGAAGCGATGGAACTCAAGCTTTCACCCCTTGACAAAACAGGAAGTGGCATCACATAGCATTGTTCCTAAGTACACTACAAAAAATATGTTTACGATATCACTATAATGTGATGTACATTTCATACAAGAATGGATTGCCATATGTATCATTAATATCAGTGCGTATAGGCCCATATTAACAAATTACTGCGAATGCAAGCAGACGTCCATGGCCAAATGATAATGATGTGTTATTATATAGCATCTACGCTTAAGTGCTTTATATAGAAAAAATATACACCCAATATCACCCAACCTGTGTTGCTACTCATTTATCGACCTCAGAAGGATGAAAGGCTGAGTTGAGACGTTTAAGAACAGACTAAATCAGTGACTCACCCCCTGCAGTGTGCCTGAAATAAACCTTTAATGAGTCTAGCAATTATTGTATAGAATTCCAGAAAGACACATTATTTGGCATTCCTATTCTTTCTTCTTTGGGGTCAGTGCTGAAAGTGTTAGACTTGTGGCACCCCTGTTCTTAGTTTTCTTCTTTTTTTAGAGACCTGAACAAGAAATCCAGCCCCTCCAGAAGCAAAGAGCCACATGGTGCTGGCCACAGCCCAGGAACTTACCTCAGAGGTCACAGTTGCGACCTCTGGTGACCCCCAAATGACGTCCCTGCGCATGACATCAGGCTGCAGACATATTTTACATGCTGAAGTGACACAAATTCTGGGGGGGATAAATTATATTATATCCCCCCCACTTAAAATTGTGGGGGGGTTGTCCCCCCTGTCCTCCCATGTCCTACGCCCATGTGAACAGGCATCGCAGTGAAATGTAGTTTCTGTTGCAAGTCGGCAGTGCGTTAGGGCAGGAGAACAACATGGCGCGGAAGCGGCCAGAGCAATCGCTGCAGAAGTGGCGGAGCACGGGAGGATGTCCCTTGGGGAGTGGCACCCTAATGCCGAAGTGATGGCACGAGCTTGAGAACATGTAATGTGCCCGCTTAGAAAGTTTGCAGAACAATTGCCTGCACCTGGGAGAGAAAGGGAAAGTCTTGGACGGCAACTCGGCCTTAAGATGCTGCATAAATGCAGAGACACGTCCCCAACTTTTCTGCAGTTTCACAGCAAAGATAAGGCTTCTAAGCTTTCATTGATACCTTTTTAAAGCACCACACATGTATAAGTGCCAAATATATCACCACTCCCGTCGGCGTAAAGAGCAATTGGAGTTGGGAACGAGAACACTAACTACAGAGAGACACATGTAACACGTGTAACGTTACGCTGGTCAGAAGAGGCACAGGCAGCATAGAGGGGGTGGGGCCTCCAAGTTTGCCCGTCCACTTTCTGAAGTGGGAACTCCCATCACCAGTTGCCCCCGCCCCCCGAAATGTAAGTTTTCTTGTGCCCCTGATGTGTATAGGCTCCAGAAGCCGAGAGTCAGAGGGGAGAGGGACGTGATGCAGACGCGCCAGGTATGCGGTGCCCAGAAGCTGTTCCCCACCGCACTCAGCGGGTGATGAATACCAACCAGACAGAACGCGGGGCTCATATCTCTTCGCTCTGAGACTGTCTCGCGCCGTCAATGGCTCATTACCATCATTAGCGCCCCATTAACCTCCAAGCAGACAAACACACTGCAGGTAACTCCGGAGTAATGCCTGGCGTGTGCTGGGGGCTGGAATGGCGATGAGGCTCAGCCTTCCGCCGCACCTCCTGGCAATGAGAAATAGAAAATGTCGCTTCGCACTATGTGTCACTTCTGGGACAAGGGCAGGGGCCACACAACCACTATATTGAATAACTTAACATAATTAGATCTGAAAACAAGCATTGGCAAAGGTAATAGTTTTCGGCTGTGTTAAGTGTAACACTTATCTGTGTTGCTTGTCAGCCATATTAGGCTAGCATGGACAGTGGTGCTGTGTGGTGGAGAGGGGTATCAGACACTACTGCCCCCTGAAAAAAATCCAGGGAGTACAGGGGCCCCCTCCGGTACTGGCAAATTCAGAGCTATGACGCGTTGCTTGATCTGCCCGCTGAGTGTTTCCTCCTTGGGGCAGACAAAGCAATCCATGGCGCCATTCTCCCCGGGGGGGGGGGACAATAACCTCAGTGTAGACCAAAGAGGTTGGTGACTGACCCCATCACCCCCCATGCAACACACAAAAACATTGGTTGAGTGTTGGCAATAAAAGGCAGTGTTTTTTTTTTATTGCACATGATTACGTAATAATACACCAAACAATCATGATCATAATAACCATACATAATGTGCACTTTTGGGCACGAGGTCCAGAGGTTACTCCCTGAGGCCCATGCTGCCTTCCTGGTCCCATGACGATTTGGGCGCCATACGTTGCCCTGTTATCTGTTTTCCTTCTTTTGTTCCCTTTTTCATGGGTGGGAGGGTCCTTGGGAAAAGTAAACTGCGTACGCAGGATACTTGTTAGGTGCTCCGTGCGGAGTCCCAAACTGTGCATTCTCGCTGCTTCTGCAGCTCCTTATATTGGCCATGGCCTAGCCCTGGGCTTTGTCTGCCAGTGTGGGGGGCTGTGTTCAGCCCCTGGCCGGCTGGCGCCAGTGGCATTTCGCACCTTGGAGTGCCCCTTTGTACCTTCCTGGGTACTTCCTGCTTCCCTGCCCTTGGGTACTTTGCACCTCCTTACTGTCCTGAACAGAGGTGTTGTTCCCACCTAGCCCCTCATCCTGCCTGGCTCCAGGAGTCTGAAGGGGGTCGGTGAAGGAGAGGGTGTCATGCTTCTATTTCCCAAACACTGGCTGATGCTCTGCCAGCCAGTGTCATGTCACTCTCCCTATCCTGTCCTCCTTGGGTCACAGGTTACTGGCCCCTCTTTTCAGCTGCGGGCTACCCCCTCTGCAGTGCTGTCTATGACCGGTGGACCCATTCCATTGGTGACTGACCCCATCATCCCCCATGCACCACACAAAGACATTAGTTGAGTGTTGACAATAAAAGGCTGTGTTTTTTTATTGCACATCATTACGTATTAATACACTAAACAATCATAATCATAATGACCATACATAATGTGTACTTTAGGGCACGAGGTCCAGAGGTTATGCCCTCGGGCCTGTGCCGCCACACCTGGATGGGTTACCGGCTTTACAGGGTTCCCCCAAAGGTTGCTACCCACATCCCCTTGCCGCCAAATTGTCAACTATTTCCCTTTCAAAATGTCCCATTCCTTTTTCTGACAGGTATGTGCCATCCCTGTGAAAAAGCTCAGGGTTTGCCGGGGATATTGCGCTACGCTTCATAAAGTGTCGCCTCTGCTGGCACAGAATGTTTCCATTCCTAAATTCAATTCCTTCCTGGCTATATCCAGGGCTTTATAAGAATTTGCCCCAACACATGTTTTCCTGGGGAGGATGGCAGAATAAAACATGTCTGTGTCTTTCCAGTTGTGGGCTATGCCCGCTAGAGAAGAGCGTGTGTCTTCCAATAATTGCCTTCTCCCCATCATGACTAGGTCATTGCCCCCCAGATGTATAATCAGAATTTTAGGAGAGTCTTGTTAGCTACCAGGTCTGCCAGTTTGTCATGAATGTCTGGGCATTTTAGCCCCCTGTACTCCCACCATGATTGATAGTCTTTTTTAATGCTGTTCCCTACTTTGTCACCCCTGCCCATCTCCCTGTTCTGAACACGAAGGAATGTCCTACTATCCAGGCTGATTTGAGGGGGCATCATGGTCTGTTCGTGAAGAAAAATGTTTTAAATTAGCTGCGGTTTTAGTACCGTTTGTAACATTCAGATTTCCATCACCCTATTGTGTTTACTTGTTGGGCCCCCAGCCCTCCTTGCCATGCAGTTGTTGCTTTGCCTATTCTAAAAGAATGGGTCCCAAATTCTTTAGGGTCCAACTGATTTTTTCTATGGCTTTCATCACTACGGCTTTGAATTGGAAATGGATTAGGGCGGATGTGTCCCTATGAATCACAAACCGGCCCCCCACCAGTGGACGCTGTACATTGAAATAGTTGGTGGTACATACTGGGCAGTTATTGGATTCATCCATATAATAGATATGTATCTCTCTCTTGCAACCTGTCTTGGATTTCTGGACTTCAATGGTGATGTTGTCAGGCCTTACCCTAATGTCTATCATCCCAAAACCATTGCTGGCTTTCCTGCTCGATGCTATGAGCTCGCTCACCCTGAAAGCCCCAAAGTCTGCTAAGGAAAACGCTGATTCAAATAATAGCGCCCCAAAAGTGTGTGAGCAAATCTCTTCCAGCAGACCTGTCAATATTGCTAGCTTCTGAAAATCTGAAGGGCGTCTTTTATCTTTATGCGGCCCTTCCAATTTTCCCCAGCCCTTGAGGGCATATGAGATTAAAGAACTCTGGGTCGGGTCCTACCCTCGCTGTATTTTGGCAATATAAGCCACATCTGTTACATGTCTTTTTGCCCATTCCATTTTTACTCCCTGCTTGTAAGCCCAAACCAAGAATGCATTAATATTGTTTGTCATTATCAACTCAACATGTGTTAACCCTGCAACATTCAATACCATTATCAGACACTTGCTATATTGTGCTGTGGCGTTGTTCACTAGTGGGTTCTTGGACAAGCCTAAAAGTAACCCATTTCCAGGGTCTATGTTTTTTGATGGCAGTGTTCACCAGCAGTCACCTGTGTGTGAGGTGTTTGATGTTGATGTTTGTGCATCCCTGCCATTGGGCGTTGGCGTTGATACAGCTGTTATCAATTTGTTTTTAAAAATCCCAACAGTCCTTTGGGATATTTGTCATCTCTTTCTGGGCATTTGTGACCATTTGGCAAAACTTTGTTCACTGAAAACGAGATAATGCAGCTGCAATGTTGTTATCTGCTCCTGCAATGTGTTGCGCTCTTACCACAATGTTTTCAACGGGTGTGATCTTGGTTATGGCTCTTACGATTCTTAACACTAGCTGGCACTTGGCGGTTCTTCTATTAATAATTCCCACCACCGCCATGTTATGTGACCAAGCAGTTTGTTCTGTGTTCGCCAAATGCCCGCCCCAGATGAGCAGTTCTAGCCAGATTGGTGTGATTTCAAGAAGCGTGATATTTGTGGTCCAGCCCGCCATATGCCATGTGTCTGACCATTCTACAGCAACCCCAGCTGCATCGGTAAAGAGCACTCTTCCGTTGCTTGTGTTCAATGGCATGCGCCATAGCGTTGTGCCACTTCCTCTCCCAGCCTAATGTGCAAGTGTGGCTTTTGGCTGCCTTTTGCTCTTAGCTCCAAGCTCCTTGCAAATGTTTTGCCCTGTGGTATTTGTATTTGTATGTACTTTATTTGTAGTGCACACCTGGCCCAGAGGCATCTGGGCGCATTTCTCAAGAACGGAGCAATTGGTTACAAGGATAGGTACATAAATTAACAGTGAATTGCATCAATAACACGGTCCAGCAAAGTACATACATGTGCCTCGAGGCATACTATCCTGCATGGATGAACATAATACAGTGGGGCACAGTTTCAACGTAGATGCATGTGTTTACAGGAAGGTAAATGAGATGGTTGTCGAGGTGAAGAAAGTTTACGTGCGTGCGGCAGCGTGGTCCTGCTCGACGAGCCAGCATTTGACTTTGTTCTTAAACGCGTGGTAAGAGGGTTCAGCTCTGAGTGTAGGAGGTAATGTGTTCCAACGTTTAGCGGCAAGGACTGGGAAGCTGGATCCCCCTGCCTTCTGGAGCTTGAATCTGGGTATTGAAAGTGAATGGACTAGTATGACCCTGGCTGCAAAGTTTTAGTCTTCCTGTCAAAGATTATATCTCTCTCACTGTGCTTTTTCCATTTTAATCGAATCTCCTGTTTTTTTTAGTGGTTCCTCTACCTTTTTGCTTGGTATCCTGCAGACTCCAGCCCTGGAGTCTATTTCTATTTCTAAGACGATTATGCTTGTTTTTTCTGCAGCCAATGGTTTGCCCCATTGTGCCGCCATTTCTATCATCGCTGGTATCGCGCTCTGGCATCATCCCGCCCCGGCGTGCCCTATCAACATGAAACCATCCAGGTAGTGAACTACATGTGCTTCCGGTAACTGTTATAGAAAAGCCCTTTGAACAAATGAACTGAATTGCTCGAGTAGGGCGCAAGATACTGCGCATCTCATAGGTAAGACCCCTGCCCACATAACATTTTCCATTACAAGTAAAAGCTAACATGGTTGTGATTTTGGATGCACTGGTAACAGCCTAAAAGCTGACTCGATGTCCAGTTTGGCCATCAGAGCCCCTTTCCTGCATCTCCTGACTATTCTGAGCGCCTCTTGGGAGTGGGTCTAGGTCACTGCAGTTTCTGTTTCTGGGATTCCATCATTCACGGACCACCCTTGCGGGTATGATACATGATGCATCACTCTCATTTTCCCGGTTATTTCTTGGGCACTAGCCCTACGGGTGAACATATATGTTCTTTGAACAGCATTTCTTTCCAGGGCCCCTGATTCTCTTTTTTTTCTCCCTCATTTTCTCTGGGTTGTGAAGGCTGATTTTAGGACTTTGGGAAACCCTTTGCCCTTAAAGAACATATAGAATCCCTCTTTGAAACCCCTCGCAATTATTTGGCTGATGTTTTTGTCTGGTTATACAGCTAGCACTACCTTAAAACCCCCCACATTGATTGGGTATTTACCTGGTTTAATTATATTTTTTGTCTCCTGTCTTAATGTTCCTCTTTTTTGGGGCCTCCGTTTGGCAGATGGGTGCACTCGCTGCTGGGGTGCTCTCCTCCGCATTTTGTGCAATTGTGCTTGTATCTGCATTCTTTGCCCCAAGCACAATGCCCTTTCTCAAAATTCCAGCAAGTGGAGTTACTTCTGTTGGTGTTTTGGGTTTTGTATTGCCTGAGGGTATTGGACCTAGCCCCCCATTGCTGCTTCTTCTGAAAGGGCTGCTTGCCCTTTTTGTGTTTATCGGGCTCAGTGACTGTATTGCTGCTTGTATATGCTGTTTTATTGGGTGACTGAGTCTTTTCTCCATTCCCTGGTGGCTTCCCATTGATTAGATATAAGTCATTTTGGACTTCATCCCATTCTATCTCTGGCCGTTCGGACATTGCCCCCCTGAATCTTTCATTGTGTGCGAGCCAGGTGTCTCCACAGTATGCCCCTTTCACCTCTCTGATTTTATCTCTCTATGCCATTCTTTTTGTCCCATCCTCTGGTGTTTTCGCTAATATTACGGTTGTTAGAATAATAAAAGCTTTCGACCAATTGTCCCAATTGTGTTCTACCTGCACATTCATTGCTATTTTGTCGTGCATTTGAGACCATCATGTCCTGTTTTTGTGATGCTGTTGTTACAGTATTTGCATCAGCCTTGTCTGATATTGTGGGCCCCCCTTCTAGTGCTGGGGATACTAGCAGGGGGTCCGTGGTGACTTAGAGGCCTTTCCCCCCAACCCCCTGCTCCATGCCATCTCTGTTTCTATAGGTTTTTGCTGTTTCTCTCTTAGTTCAGACATCATCTGCTCTACTCCGTCAAGTTTTGTATTTACTACGATTCTTGTTGAGTCAAATACTTGTTTGCAAAGTCATCTAACATATTAGACATAAATGCTTTCTTTTTACCTTTCTTATTGCCCGTCTTTCCCTGTGTCGGTGTGATCTGTTTACCTGCGGTGGTTGTTTCTGGGTTTTCTTTGGTTTTCTGTCTTGGTGGTGGTGTAGCCTCCACCATGACTGTAACGTCTGCCTCTTCATCATCTGAGTCTCCGCTTAGCCCTTTCCTGACCCATTGCCAGCCGTGTATGCTCTCTGCTTCCTCTGCCCACAGCATACCTTTTGTTTTCTTTCTACCTTCTGGTTCCATGGCTGTGCCTCGACTTATTTATTCCTCTACTCCGTTCAATGTGTATATAATGCAACCAGCCTTAACAATTAAATATAACTGCTCTTTTCCAAAATTGCTGGTTCTGTGATTATTTAAAAATCGCAAAGTCTGCTCCTTTGTTTAGAAACACTTCCCTTTTTACTTGTGGCGCGTGTTGGATGCAATACTCGGAATCTCTTCTCGCCACTACTGAGTGCTGCCACGTTCTAATGGTTTCTCACCCTATCGGTTGCTGCTGCAACCTCGGTCCAGACTCCTCGCTTCCGAGTTGCACCCTTTGAAAAAATATTGCTCTTCTTAACGCCTTGCGTGCTATCTTTCTGTGCTCAGACTTCCTGTGCCCTGCGTGTGCCGCGGCCTTCTACATCAATGTACCCTTCCATTTTAGGTTTGCTTGGTTGCTGCAACAATCCCGGCTGGCTCCTTTCTCCTGTTGGTCCCGCCTACTCTTGCTCCGGCCCTCGGTTCCGACGTGCTCTTCCGTTGGGCTATTGCTGGCTGCTGTTCGCGAATAAGCTGTCCTGTCCCGCTGCTGTCTGTCCCGGTGAGTCAGATTGCTCTGATCCTACCATTGCACACCCGGCTGTGTTCTTTTCTGCTGGTCGGGCCGCATCGCTTTTCATTCACTTTTTGGAAATCAGGCCTGGGAAGTCAGTTTGTGGAGACCCAGCAGAGCCAGGGTTATCACAGGGTTTTGTGAGTCAATGGCAACACATTTGACACGTTCATCTTCCTCTTTTGCAGTGCAGCGATTGTGCCACCAACAGTAGACGCAGAACTCTTCCTTGAGTTCATGGCTGGAGGAAACTGGAGTTGGTTTGTTAATATAATTCAAGTAAAAATAACCAAGGCCATTGTCGGGCCAAAATAAGAGGGGAAGGCGAACACATGTCAATCAATGAACGCAAACACAATGAGACACCATTAAAAGCTGAGCATGAGTCTCGAGGTGGACTTGGAATCAACTCCTTGGGACTCATTACGAGACTACCTCCAATACCGGTACCGAGTCCGCCCTCGTTCAATGGGGACTTACCGGTCTATTCTGACCTTTGCAGGACTGGTAAGTTCCCATTGAAAAATCCATTCCTCATTCCCATTTGAGCCCTCATAGGCGCTAATAACTTTACCGCAAATTGCAGTACAGTTATTAGCTCTGAAGTTCCTTAACGGGCCCCGCCCATAATGCCTGGTAAAACCAGGCGTTAAGGAAGGGACCCGATAAGGGACCTTGGAATAGGGCGCAAAGGGATTACCGGCACCGATGTGCTTAACGGTGCCCGGTATCCCTTTGCGTCCACCTCGTAATGAGGCCCCTTGTGTCCACGCGTTAATGCCGGAGATCACCAAGAACACACATGTCACCAAATGGATCAGGTGTAAACCGTGTGTAAGTGGTTGGCTGGAATTTCTCCCACAGTAACATGAGGATTAGTCTCTGAAATTGAGCTTCACTGGAGAACCATGAGTGTGTCCCTACCACGTGCCAGGAATATCACAGCCACCGCCGTGTCTGCATATACTGCACTCCTGCCAGGCCTACAGAGTGGACAAGCCTTCCCTTGCACGCAAGGGGACGATTCCGAGGCCTCCTCTGTAACTTTGTGCATCTCTTGGATCGAGACCACCTCCGTCTGCTTTCATAACAGGAGCCTTAGCTCGAATTTCTTTTTGATCAAGCCAGTGACACGCGGGTCTCTTGAACGGCTTTGAATTCCGTTTTAGTGGAGATGTTTGTTCACTGCCGCAGCCTCCCTCCGCGTGGCCATACGTCTGCAAAGAGCACCTTGGAATGTCCACGTTTTACTTCCACTCTTTCTGTCCCTCCTCTTCGTCCTTCATCCCCAGCCTCTTTTTCATCATTTCTCATCCCCCTTCATTGCCTCACTCCTCATAGACCCTCTTTGCACCGTATGTGATAAAGCCAAAAGGAGTGTCTTTGCAAATGTTTGTTCAGTTTCTATATAACACGTTTTTATGTTGTCACTGTTTTATGAACTTCCAAATTGAAAACCACAAACCTGTGACTACACCAGTTTGGCACAGATATGAATTGTCAAATCAATAAAACTTAACAAGCCTTACAGACAAATGTTTATTGAGCATTGGGCAGAAGTGATTGACATAACTTTGATTGTTTTTTTGTATGGGGACAGGCACCCAACACAAAAGAAAAAAAAAAGACTTTTTTCACACTGCTCTTTTGCCCAGATAGAAAATGAGAGCCTTTGTTTATAATTTGAGGAGGTGCACGGCAAATTGTGCCTCCGTGCGCCAACTTTAGGAACACTGGGCACAGTCTCAGCTCAAGGGCAGTTTTTGCAAACTGCTGCTGCTGAGTCCAAGTTAGTCCTGGCCCACTTAAACCCCTGGCTAAGGTGGCTTGTGTCAAGAGCACTGATGGCCACAGCCCCAGGTACATTCAGATCACTCTCTGCCCACCTGGTGGTGCATAGAATGTGCCCAGTAGAAGCACTTACAATAGAAGGTCCATGAACTGACGGACCTGTGTGGGTGAACCCCAGGGTAACCGGCTGACTGGTCGCTGGGTCCTCAAACTAGGTTGTACTTCCCCTGCTGCCTCCAGTGCAAGAGAAGGGCCAGGTGGCCCCTCCATTACCAGATGCACCCGCATTGTGATGACTTTTCTAGAATGTGCCACGTCTTTATTTTTCCAAAGTAGGGGAATAAAGGGACGTGCAGGGTTCGGGGGTGGGAGTGACGGAAGCTGCAGTGTTTTTGGTTGGAGGGTATTAAAGTGGCGAGGGGAGCTGGAGGTGAGCGGGCATCATCCTTGCGAGGTGCAATGCCTGCGACATGAAAGTCCCGCGCCCGCAGATAGCGGGGGGCCGCGGTGGCATTTAAACAGACAGCAGGCGCCGCGGGGGCCAATGCGGGAGATTACCAGAAATTGAATTAGAAAAAAAACAAAGCGCAGGGGGAGCGGCAGCGACAGACACGTCCACCCAGGTGATATTTCGGATTTCTGCGCCGCGGAACGTGGCAAATCGCTGTGCCCAATTGAACGGGGACAGAAAGATTTGGGTCATGGTTCTAAGTGACCGCCAACCTTTACCTCCACTGCCCCGGAGCCAGAGGCGGGAAATCGCGTCTGCGAGGAGCAGGCAGCCAGCAGGCGGAATGCGGCTATTTCCAGCCGCATTCTGCGCACACGCGCTCATCCTCGGCCGGGCACTGCCCCCGTGTGGCCGATGGGAGAACCGCTGCAGCAGGCTCTCAACGTTTCCAAGCAGGAGCGCACGTAACAATTCTGCGGGAAAGGTTTTCCGGGAAGCAAACGTTTCGGGAGAAGGGCCGGGTTCCACCCGATTGTGTCAGAATCATAACCTTAATAATTTCATATTTCATGAATGTCAACAAAGTTGTACGTTTGGTGATATTTGTGCATTTTAATGTGCACGTTGGCCCTGATTCACGCAGCGTTTTTCAATGGGGGTTTACCATTATACAATGCTTCTTTGAATTAGGCCCTTTATATCGTGTCAAATGTTACACCATCACAAGCAGGTGAGGGCATATGCCACAGAGCTGCTGTTCTGTGTGCTTGGTGAATGGACCCACAGCTCCCCAACGAGGCCCAACAAGTCCGAAGCATGCCCGGGAACATGACCTGAAAGAAGCCTCCAAGTGATTTACAGCTGCGAAGCCCTTCTTGCCCGACACTGAATGCTCTGTGCTTGCAGTGGGGCCTGTAGGCTGCCTCGGTTCCCTATTAGTTATTGCAGTCTCTTGGCTTCTGATGAGAGCACTCAGACAGTCTAAAGCTTGTCCCTTGTATTGCCTTTTACCATCCATGCAGTGGAATGTCCCGTCCACAACACGCGCTATAAATACCAACCCACTGAGCTATCCAATGTCCATTGTCCTTGCCACAGTCCTGAACAATGTTTACTGGCGAGATGTTATCAGAGAGGCCCACAAAGTCTGGCTTTCCACTCCCACCTCTTGAAACCCTCTCCTCTCCCTAAACCCTAGATGGGCGCACAGAAACGCTGAGCAAAACACAACATCGTTCCATCCACTAATACCCCACGGATGCTGGCAGCGTTCCCAGCGGCACACAGTGACAAAATATCATCCTCCCCTATCGTCCTGCCTTCATTCCCCATAACTCCTCCATGCGGGCCCCTCTCCCACTGCTCAGACTTTCATTCCAGGGACTTTCATTTGACTCGGGAGGATAGCTCAGGGGCAACATGCTCTCCCTGGAAGCAAGGTGACATGGAGCAACACAGGTTCGATCCCCGGGTCCGTGCTTAGAAACCTCTGGGGATTTAGCGCGTTATAAATAACCTGTCATATCATTCTAGGGAGCCCACAAATAGCCAATCGCACTGGACCAAGAAAAAGAACACTGCAGTCAAACCCCAGCCAAGCCTATGGTATGTATACCTTGCACCACGTCTGTGGCCACAGGCACGGCAACCCATCCATGCATCCTAGAATGCAGCTATGGCTATGCTCATCCGGTCTAGCAGCGCATATAGCCGTCCACACTGAAACCCCTGACATACCTCAACACCTCTGCCACTAGTATACATCGACGATGAACGAAAATAAATTCAGTCTAGCTGGACACACACCGACTCTCCAGCACTGGCACTCTGTCCTAAATCACCAATAGTGCCCACCCACGTGCCTGACATTCGGGCTGCTTACTGGAGGCTAGCCAGCCCACCTAATGTCTAACCCTGCAACAATGCACAGGCATCTCTTTATTTAAACTCCTAGAACCTCCTACACATGGACTGCAGTCACTGGGGGCATTCCAACCACAAAGCGCATTGAGGCCATACAAATGAGGAAATGGCGCTATATAAACAACAAATGCAATACAAAAGAAGTGTCTTGCTAATCTCTTCACCACCCCAATTTACTACTGATAATACATTCTCTTTTCCAAGTGTAGCTATTTTGACTTTTGCTGCTATTGACAAAGCTCTGACTAGCGTAATGTGCACGTTGCAGCAATAAACTACTGCATCGACCCTTTAAAGCCAGGTACAGGTGCATCGTAATATTCAGTGTCTTTTTTTTTGTTGTTGCTTTTTTTCCACAGGTACAAGTCGTAAACCTGACAGTTGCTTCAAAATATTTACAAAATAGTTTTGAAAATTACAAACAGTTATTGTGTTGCCTTCAACTTCCTTAGGCAAATGTCTGGGGTTCGTCACCCTAAGTTACCCGGGTGAACCCAGACGTGGACCCCTTGCTCACTATGCTCAGAGAACCACAGCTCCACCTCACTCATGAGGCCCAACAAGGCTGAAACACGTGTCTGGGGTTGCTGTTGGTACTCTTGTTCAAAGTAGGTTTGCCAGGCATTTCGGTGCAAGACAGCCCTTGTGGGCGGGACAAAGACCGATATGCAAAGGGGTATTCCTCCTTTGTGAAAAGTACAGCGAGCTAAAAGCAATGGCTGCGGGCACTCACTGTAGGTAAAAAACCCAAGTTCCTTACAAAAATGCAAAAAAGGTAGCAGGCGCTCCTTTCTCTTTTTTTAAAAACCGGAGAGAATACCCAAGAAGTAGTGTGTGTCTTTGGCAAGCGACCTGACAACAAAACAACACTTATGAATGAGTGAATCGATTTTACATCACCCTCACAGGCGCTCTCTCTCTCTGTCTCTCTCTCTCTCTCTCTCTCATTTTCTCTCACTTTCTCTCTCTCTTTCTCTCTCTCTCTCTCTCTCTCTCTCTCGCTTTCTCTCTCTCTTTTTCTCTCTCTCTCTCTCTTTCTCTCTCTCTCTCTTTCTCTCTCTCTCTCTCTCTTTCTCTCTCGCTCTCTCTCTCTCTCTTTCTCTCTCTCTCTCTCTCTTTCTCTCTCTCTCCCTCTCTCTCTCTCTCTTTCTCTCTCTCTCCCCCTCTCTCTCTCTCTCTCTCTCTCTCCCTTCTCTCTGTTTCTCTCCCTGTCTTTCTATCTCCCTCCTATCTCTTCTCTCTCCCTCCCTCTTTTCTCCTCCTCCCCTGTCTTGTCTCTCTTCTCTCCCTCCTCCCTCTAGCTCTCTCCTTTTGACATTAAGACAAAATGTGAGGTAAGTAGTGACGCGCATCTTGTACATTTTGGCGGAAGGTGACATTACTTACTGGGATGGTAACTTTAATGGTTAAGCGAATTCTCGAGACGCTGGGCCCGATTCATGGAAATGTGCGCAAAAATCCTGCAAACGCCAGGCGCCGAGAAGGAAACAGCGTGAGCCTGTGCACAGAATAAAAAATGTGCGTGCCGCATATTCATGGAATTTACTGGGAAAAGTAACCATATTCGCAAGTTGCACCCGGAATGCCCCCGACACTCCCTCACACAAAGCATAAACAGCCAGAACAGCTACATTTATGTGCCCCCCACGTGCGACTACACGCACCCTACAGTGTGTGCGGTGCCCTGCAAGCAGGCCTGCATCTCGGGGACCCTGCACAGGGTCCCCCGTAACTGTTGGTGGCATCCTGAAAACCTGCGCGTGGAAATTCATAACTCGATTTAAACTCAGAAAATCTGCATGCAAACCCCTGTAAAACGTTCCCGTGCCTTGCTACATTGCATACGTTCACCCCTAAGTTTGATTGGAATCCCAGTTGTGTGGCATACTGATCGAGGGATTTGCATGGCCATTTCTATGCCGAGCGGCTGCGCGGGGAGTTCCATGCATGCGTGTAATTTGGCTCAAATGTGGGTGTGCGAGGCACTGCCTCCGGGACATCCCTCGTAACGCCCACTTTTTCGCATTTTCTGAGTTCTGCCCCTTCCCAGCCATCTGCACAAGCCACGCCCACACTCTGCTTGATGTCTCGCGCAAGTCGCTTGCCGGCTCGCAGAGAGGTGCCGAGCCTGCACGAACTTCACGCAAGTCCTGGAAAAATCCTGTGCATTCGATTCCATGATTCTTCAAAGGGGATTTTGCACGCAGTTTGGCGTGCAAGTTCCCTATTTCGAGTGCAAATAATTCCATGAATTGGCCCTTCTGTCCACAGATTTAGAACTGACTGCGTTGGATAATTGAAACATGGGTTGTTAAATTGGGGTGGTATGTGGCTCTTGTTCACTGGGTCACAACTCACAGTAAAGATTGGCCTACGAATGTACCTGTGAATTGCACTATTTGTGTACAGTCCATTATGGGCTGGCCCTCTTTGTCCCCGGCTCAGTGTAGTGCCTGGAAGTTTTCTTGACGCTATCCTAAATTCATCTTGTTACGATTACATTAATGCTCATCCGTGCTGCTGAGTAAGGGGGCACTGGGTGGGGTGCCCTTGTCATGCTGGGGTTCAGTGTTTTGGTGTAGTCCTGACCTTGGTGATGTTGTTTGCTTTCTCGAAGCAGTGTATTGTGTAGGCAGGCTGCTGGGAAAGCCACTTGTGCTGGAGGGAAGGGGGTGGGGGAGATAACACAAAGTGCTTCAGCTGTGTGTGTCTGGCCTCAGATGGAAGGTCAGAGAGCATCAGAAAATTGCATACTATCCCTGTGTGACTTATACACGTGTGTTTAGGCGCGCTATACATGCCATATCATATCATATCACCCGCAGAAGCTGGGATTGCACTCACTCACTTTAGGACTGATATCAGGTAACACTGACCTGCACCCGAAGGGCGCAGATGCGGGAGCTTTCTTTCCTAGTCCTGCCTGAGCGATGTGATGTCATGCCCACAACCAGCCAAGTAGTTTAAAATCTGCCTGTCACACTTGCTTTTCCGAAACCCCAAAAAGAGATGCAAATGTCTTCCCTTTAAGGGCCTGTCTCGTTTAAATGCTCTCCCAATCACCACGTGCTCGCTGGGGACCTGCCACGCTTCTGACACTAATGTGCGCAAGGGGGCTGGAAAGTGCGGCTTGCACCACTCTCCAGCCCCCCCTGGAAGTATGCAGCTCGCCTGTGAGTGTAAGGTGACCTGCACTTTTCTAAAAGCAGCACAAATGAGCCTCATGCTTTGCACTCCTAATTTACGCTCTGTTGGGAGACTCTGCCCAGGGTCTCTTGTCCTGGCGGTGCACTGGGGAATGAGTTCATGTGGTTGACATGTTGCCCATTGCTCTTGAGGTGGAGGCATCACAGGTTTGCTTTTGCTGATGGCATTCACATCATTCTTTAAAGGTGTGTCTTAAAGGTTTGAACTTCTCGCATTTTCTATTCAAGGTCTTTTCATCCGGTGCGCCTGATAAATGGCTGCAAACCGACTCTCCTGTTCATAGACTGCACACAGGCAGGGCCTGAGGTTTTCTAGCCAAGTTCATAAGACACCGGGGCGAGGAGGCGGCCCCGGACATGTTGGGCCTACACATGACTGACATATGCATCTTCACCTCCCAAGTAGAATTCAGAGGCAAAGTTAGGGGTGAGGGCAGAGCAGCCCTCTAATCCCCTGTATCTGCCAGAGCAAAAGAACACTCCCAAGGACAAGTTCAAAGGCTTTAATTGAAAAACCGGCCACTAAGGTGATGATGGATGATGTTCTAATTGGTGGATTTTTAAGACTAACTCACCAGCACCTGGCAGACTTACCTGCATACGGCTAGCTTGGGCTGAAGGATGCTGACGGAGGTTAGAAGCCAACCAATGATAGAGGATTGTATAATTGGGGGGTCCTATAATTGTGTAACCAATAGGACCTTTGTGTATTTAGTGACGTTCATAATGACCTGTTTTGAGTGAAGGGCTTAGTTGCCCCGCCTGATGTTAAGTAAAACATCACCTTCCTCACGCCCATCAGACAAGTATGGATTATATGCTTAGATCTTCCCCTAGACCCTATGACTCTCTTCAGTAGGTTTTTGTAGTTTGCCAGGAATGATGACGTTAGTAATAAGCAGGTTGTATGTCACCTATGATGTGATTTTAATATGAAAGTATGCTTTTTATGAAGTTCGTTGAGAGACCTTACTATGATACGTCCAATGATGTTCGTTGTAGTCCCTGTTTTAGATAATTGATATTAAAACAGTTATATTCTTTCCAACTTCCTGAGTCGTTTCGTTTATTGATGTTTGAGTAACCTCTGCATCCCCATTCCTCTCAAATGTATTGCTGACCCTTCTTAAAGGGCTGGAAGTTCTCCAGTTCAAAGCCTTTTGACTTGGTGCAGCCCTCGGTTGAGGGGGTCACTGCTACATGTGTGTCATGATGTACACAAGAACTGCAATTATTTTGAGAACAATAAAACCTTTACCCCCTTGAACAATCAGAGCCGCTGGAGAAGCGGGAACTGTTATTATGCCCTCTCCCAGCACCGGTCCAGAACACTCTGGAAGGTTCCCTCTGGTGTGGGCTGTACCCAGATGTAGACACTAGCACTGGGGCAGAGCTCTCACGCCTCCAGGGGCCCGCGCCCTTTGGAGGTTCCTTAACCCCTTAAGTGCTAAGAACGAGTATGCTTGGCAAGGGAGAAGGAGTGGCAACAAGGAGAAGGAGTGGCGGGACACAGTGACATTGAAACTTTCTTCTCCCTGAAAGAGACAACAGCTTTGCCTGCTGCAGAGCTAATTATTATGCAAATGTATGCTAATAAACTCGGCCTTGAATGTTGTTTAGAAGCTGGCTTTCCCCGTTAACATCGCAGTAATGAGAGGTAAATTTGTAATGCAGCTGCCGGAGGTAAGAGCGTAAATCACTTTACACCGCAACGGCACTTTCTCCTTTTTTTTCTTCTCTGAATGTCAATTTAAATTAGTTATAGTTTTGCATATTTATTGAAGATTAATGCATTATTGTTGTTTGTAAGGATGTCTTGTATCGCAGCTCAGGATTGTTTCCACTGGGAATGCACTCAACGCCTACACATTCAGGAGCCGCACGGGACGCCACTATCCTCTTGTGCCCACTCCTTTACACCTGCTCTTTCGGTGAGCTTTCTGGGGCTTCAGCATGCGTCTGGGATGCGGTTAATCTTCGATAACACACTGGGCCTCATTATAAGGTTGGAGGTACCCTTGCCGGTAAAACCGACAAGACTACCTCCAAACCGGCATGAAAATCCGGCACCTGCGAATGCCCAATTACCTGGGTATTCCGGCCCTGCCGGACCCAGTAATTGCCCTTTCGTGGGTGTTGGTGCCGGTATATCGGGAATGGGGATGCCTGTAGCACCGTCACCGTTCATATCGGTGCCGGTGCTACAGGCTTGCTGTGCTCGCTGGTGCCTTTCATTCCATCGGGGCAGACCTGGCGGAATGAAAGGCACACGCGGCAAAACTCAGAGTTTGCCGGTCCGGATATAACGGTACCGATAAGCTTACGGGTACCATTGTGTCTGGACCAGCAACCTTGTAATAAGGCCCACTGTTCACTCGTGTTCCATGTTACAATCTTGGGACTACATGACCAGCGTGTTCAACTCCCCACCCTTCAACCTCTGTCCTGCAACCCGCTGTACCCCCACTCTCCATGCTCCTTCCTGCTTCCCCTGAATATGCTCTCCTTAAAACGGCATCTACAGCACTGTATCCATAGCACTGTCTATAATAGGGTATCCAGAGTACTGTATCAATAGCACTGCATGGATAGCAGTGTATCCATAGTACTCTGTCAATAGTACTGCATCCACAGTACTGTATCCATTACTGCATCTTTACTACTGTATCTATACTACTGTATCCACAGTACTGTATCTATAGTACCGTATCCACAGTACTGTACCCATTACTGTATCTATATTATTGTATTCACAGTACTGTATCAATAGTTTTGCACCCAAAGTACCATAACCTTAGTACTGTATCCACAATACTGTATCCATAGTACTGTATCCACAGTACTATTTACAAAGCACTGCATGGATAGTACTGCACCCATAGTACTACACAGATGGTACTACATCCAAAGTATGTATCCATAGTACTGTATACATTACTGCTTATGTAGTGCTGTAAAACAATACTGTATCCATTACTGCATATATAGTACTGTATCCACAGTACTGTATCCATAGTACTGCATCCATAGTACTTTAACTCTAGTACTGTATCCAAAGTACGGTATCTATATTACTGTGTCCACAGTACTTTATAGTACTGTATCCGTAGTACTGTAACAATATCTCTGTGTCCACAGTACTGTATCCATTACTGCATCTATAGTACTGTATCCAGAGTACTGTATCCATAGTACTGCATCCATAGTACTTTAACTATAGTACTGTGCCCAAAGTACGGTATCTATATTACCGTGTCCACAGTACTTTATCTATAGTACTGTATCCGTAGTACTGTAACACTATCACTGTGTCCACAGTACCTTATACAATTACTGCATCTATAGTACTGTATCCACAGTACTGTATCCATAGTACTGCATCCATAGTACTTTAACTATGGTACTGTACTCAAAGTACGGTATCTATATTACCGTGTCCACAGTACTTTATCTATAGTACTGTGTCCATAGTACTGTAACACTATCACTTTGTCCAGAGTACTGTATCCAATTACTGCATCTATAGTGCTGTATCCACAGTACTGTATGCAAAGTACTGCAGTCATATAGAAATGGGCTAATACCTTTTTTTTGTTGACGGGGTGCCTGACTCGTGAGGCTAAATTCAATGTAAATATAGGGAAAAATGAAGTTGAGGCTACCTCTCCATTTGACACTCAGGTAATGTTGACAACAACCTACAGTCTGCTAAGGGATGTTTCCATTAGCCATATATGATCACACTAACAGATGTATAACGCTTTTAAAACAATGTTTATTCTAAAATATCATAATAAAAGTAGACATCTGAATATGACTGACATTGTCAAATACTATACAAGAACAAATAGCACTGAATAAGTGAGGTTAATGACATCAAAGTGTTTCTGTGCTGCATACATTTTGACAAAACATTTCAACAGTCTGTTTCTGGTTCGGAGTCTAAACAGAACGAGATTTCTAGGTAGTGCAGTTTAACATATACTCCGAACCTTCGTCAGGGCACCAGGTGCTTCAACGCATTGGAGATTTCTTAACAAAGACGTGTTGAAGTGGATGTGCAGTCATCCCCAGGCAGTTAGAAGCGTCTTGGGCTATCACTTGTATAGTCGCGTGGTTTCCAAAGTTGGAACTTTAGCTGGTGCGCCGTGGTCTCAGGCACGGATAGTGTTAGAGCAGCCAGTACTGGAGGGGGGGCCATCAGGCTGCCGTGGCGTTATGAGCTGCGCCCAAGTCCCGCAGATGCGTGTTTCTAGCAAAGGTGCTGTGTCTTTAACAACTGTGTGCGTTAAAGGGCAACGTTTGATATAGTCAGAAAACGATCTCTCCGGTCGGGCTCCAGTGGCGATGTGAGCAGCGGCAGTGTTCCACGCATGCGTGTTGCACTGCCGCTGCTCACATGGCACAGGAGCCCGATCGGAGATATCGTGTCCTGATCATATCAAACGTATTTAAATGCACCCTCCAGAATGAGGATGTTTGCGGCTGTCCGATAGATTGAGTGCCATCTTAGTATTTTGTGTTTTGCTTTATAGATGACAGACGTGAGTTGGGGCCCTAACACCTCTCCTGTGTGTTTATCCCTTTTTTGTTTCTCTGTTTTGTCAGTGGTTGGTGCTTTAGTTTGGCTTGTATGTCAACATACGTTCTCATGATGCTATTTGTCATCTCACTTCCCATATACATTGTACGTATATTGTCC